>NW_028222084.1:0-81465 GCF_056783735.1 Eptatretus burgeri
ATTTGGAGAAATTGTTTCTACATTATTTGTAATTTATCTGAATGTGGCATTCTTGGTAGGGGGTGAATACTTTTGCAGGCCACTGGAATTTGAGAAGTGTATGTTTGTTTGACTTCCATACACTCCTGAACCGCTGGATGGAATGACTCAAAAACTGGTGGTTGAATTGGGTGTGTTCCCTGCAAGGTTTTGAATGGAAGAAAAACCCTTTAATCCAAGGAGTTCAGGGTGGGGGTGAGGGATCCAAATTATCCTTTTGTTTAACTTCCATACACTCCTGAAGCGCTGGACAGAATGAGTTGAAAACTGATGGTTGTACTCATGGTGTGCACGGGAACGGTTCAGTGGTAAAAACAAATTCATATTCCCAGATCTCAGTTCATTCCATAAAGCTTGGAACAAGTGTGTATCTACCCTCAGGAGAGCCAGAAAACAACATCTTTCTAATCTCAAGTCTGAACTCTCAAACCTCTCTCCCTCCTCCAAATCCTGGTGGCGTCTAATCAAATCTGTTTCTAGTGTATGTTCCCCCTCCATCCCCTCCCTTACCTCAAAGGGCCACACTGCTGATACCGCACGTGAAAACGCTGAATGCCTAAACTCGGTGTTCGCACCTAAATCCTGTGTCCGAAACCCATTACTTTCTGTACCCACCTTACCCAGTCACACACAGCTGTCCCTGGACTCTGCGTCCTTTTCTCCTGCCAAGGTGGAGAACTTGCTGTCAAACCTCGACGAGGATTCTGCAACCGGTCCAGAGAGCATCAGCCCACGTGTCCTAAAACCTTGCTCCTCTGCTCTTGCTCACCCTCTCTCTGTTCTATTCACCCTCTCATTTGTTCACTGTCATCTGCTTGGAAATCAGCAAACATTACCACCCTGCATAAAAAAGGTGAAAAAACAGATCCATGCAACTCCAGACTAATCAGCAGGGCGTTCTGGGCCCTGTTCTTTTTCTGGTTTTCATCAATGATCTCTCTGACTCCCTGGAAAATCCTCTTTATCTCTTTGCTGATGACGCTACCCTCTGCCGTCCCATCTGTCATCCGTCACACTGGCAAGCAACTTCTTCTCTCTCTGCAGATCTGGATAAAATCACAACCTGGTCCAACACGTGGAACATGCCTTTCAATCCAGACAAATCTCATACTCTCACTATGTCTCTCAGAAGGGACCATTTGGAACCCCCCCATCCACTTTCTCAACAATCTCCTGGAAGAAGTCCTTTCATTCAAGCTTCTGGTTCTCACTATCTGCCTTGATCTTACCTGAGAAAGACACTAGATCCCAAACAGAGCTTATGCCATGAGGTTGTTACCGGACTCTGCCTCCAAGCTTGGGGAGCTAAAACAAAAAATATTTCAGCATAATTACATAAAACAAGTAAGAAAAGACATAAAATGTCAGAGCCCCCATTCCTTTAGTAATTTTGCTGTATGGAGTGAAAGGGAAAGCCCATATTTCCACACAACTAAAATGGCTGCCTGTCTACCAGTCAGCCTTCTTTTATCAGATCGCAAAATAAAGTTAAGTGGATGTGTATGCCATTGCGTGCTGTGCTGTTGCTAAACTTGAACAAAATCGGACCATGTATGCCGGAGAAATGGTTGGAGGCACATTTGAGTAACAAAATGGCCGCCAGTCGGCCATCTTGGATCCGAAGTCGAAAAAAAATGACATGCTTATGTAATCCATCATTAGTTATCTGTGTGCCAAGTTTAAACAACATCGGTAAATGCTTGTCCGAGAAATGGTTGAGGAAGCGTTCAACATCGGGTTTAAAAAAAAAACTAAAATGGCTGCCAGTCGGCCATCTTGGATCTGATTGTTTTTTTTTATGACAGACATTTGTGCACCATCATGTGTTGTCTTTGTTGCAAAGTATGAATATAATCGGTCCATACATGTCCGAGACACACCCACACACACAAAAATCGAGACCAAATCCATAAGCCCCCATTTCGGACTGAGTCCAACGGGCGCTAATAATATATAAATGATGACGACAATGTTTCTGATGATAATTTCCCCCACTCAGGCCCATATTTACACAGGGCATTCACAAAGCTATTGGAATGAGATGCTCACAAATGGCAACGTTTTTACTTTTTAAATGTACAAGGTGTTTCAAAAGTCTGGAATCACAGAAAATGTTTAAAAAATTTTTTTTTGAGGTGGATATGACTTTGTGGACCGATAGAATGGCCCCCACATCGTGCAGATTTTGCAACACCTAACTTATTTTTTTCTTTGGTCACACTTGAAATCACAAGACAAGATACTCTTTAAGATCTGAAGAATGAAATCGGAAACTAATGTTCTCAAATCGATTTGTCGATGTTGAGAAATGTTCAAAGAAATCTCCGTATAAGAACTGACAAATGTATGGTGCCTGTCGGTGGCTTGCAATTTGAGCGATTATTAAAATACAATTGTAATAATATGTGTATATATATACACACACATATTATTATATATTTTGGATATATATATATATATATATATATATATATATATATATATATATATATATATATATATATATATACATATCCTTATGATTCCAGACTTTTGAAACACCATGTGCAAGGATACATAATTACTGAGAAAATATAACTTGCTAATTATACAAACATTTGTTTTTTTTTAAAATCCAGTAAAGTTTGGCTTTCTAAGACAACCGTTTGAGGAGACATGCTGAATGGAGAAGGTGGATCAGATTCTGCGGGAAAAGCTGAAGGGAAAGGTGTATGCTACATGTGTGAGCAGTACAATGCTTTATGGAATTGAGACATGGGTACTGAACATTGAGCAGCAGCAAAGGCTGGAAAGGGTGGAAATGCGAATGGTTCAGTGGATGTGCAGAGTATCGTTGCGAGAAAGGAAGACAAATGATGACTTGCAGAATATGATGGGAATAGAGCCTGTGATGGATGTTGTGAAGAGAAACAGGCTGAGATTGTTGGGTCATGTGTTGAGGAAGGATGAAAGTGACTGGGTGAGAGAAGTGTTGGAAATGAGTGTAGTAGGAAGTAGAGGACGGGGAAGACCGAGAAAAACTTGGCTAAAGGTGGTGGAAGAAGAAATGTGGGCAAGGGGATTAAGAATGGGAGATGCAGAAAATAGGGTAAAGTGGAGAAGATTGTCATGGGGCCCGCAAGGATAACCCCCACTTTCGCAGGGAAAATGGCCGTAAAAATGCTTGTTGTTTTGTTGTTGTAGACAACCGTGTATCTTGGTCGGAATACCTTTTGAACACCCCACAAACCAGTTAAAGTTAATAATAGCTATGTAAAATAGCTATAAAAAATAATAATAGTTAATAATAACTAACAGCAGCCAAAATTAAGACATACCCATGATAAATTATATCATTAGCAAAAGGTCAAGAAATTCTAAAAGGTCAAGTGAGAAGTTTCAAAGAAACCTGCTTCTAACAGAAATGTCACTCGTTTTCCACTTATAGTTCGACAAGGTAAAATGATAACGTTAAGGAAAGCATTAAATCTCCTAATATTTACCAATTTTAATTTTTTTAAAACCTTTGAACAAAAAAATCCCCTTCTCACTTCTCATGTGTTCAATCCCTTCTTACCCACAGTGAGGTTTGCCTGAAAGTATTTCCAAGTGGCTAAAAGGTGGAAATTCCAAGCGAGCATCTCATGCGTCATTTGAAACCTTTGTTCTTTGATTCATCAATTAAATCATATTTCTTAAAGCTGCTCAAAGTTTTTAGTATTATCCCAACTCAATGTTATTTTCAGACCCCAAAAATGCTTTAAAATTGTTTTTTTGGTGGTATGGAAGGAAAATCCAGACAGACTGAATAAGGCACATTATCCATCAAGTGAAAATGCTGATTTGTAACATATCTTGAAAGTGATGTCGTCTATCGTAAATATACAATATACACCTGTCGCACAGTGAAACCTGTACCACAATTCCTCATCTGCACAGCAACAGACGTTTCATTGTGAGCTCTGTTGAAATAAAGACAATCCGAAAGGAGAAATGGGGATCTCCGGGGTGGTGGGACGTGCTAATTTGTGACACTATTTCCCAGTCGCTGTGACATATCTTCCGAAAGTCCTGGCGAGTTACCAAACACGACATTTATCTTTTGGATTCATATAACTCTTCGAAGAGCAGCCAAAAGCCTTTGCAAATTCTTCAAAGTTCTGCAAAGTACCGATTACACTGTGGACAGGAGAAAAGGAGGCAATTGTGAATAGTTATCAATTTCACAAAATAAATAAACAAACATTTCAAATGCTTTGGTGAAAACAGAGCCTCAACTGGCAATGCTGTGAGAGGTAACATGGAAGTGTATAGTGATTTGTGGACAATTCAGTGAATGTATATCTATGAAAAAGACACTCACCGGAAGCGTCCAGGGCTGTGTGTATCGGTTTTAATGGCATTACTGGCAAACTCAGGTCGATAGTCGCCACACCACACCTGTGTACAAATAGAGCCAAGGTGTCAGAAGATTTTACAGACACTTCATATCAAGTAAAGTTACTCAGGGGATTCTACAGAATATCTTTCCTTTCATTGTATTCATCAATGAACCGTCTGTTCGACAGCCGTGGAGTCTTGGGGGATTTTGATCTGCGATAAACTCTAATGCCTACACGAGACAGGCATGGAGATGCATGCTGTCCTTAGGAGACAACTGCGTATCACATATTCACATTGGGAGTGAGCATCGGGCACTTGTCCTCACTCCAAATGGCTGTGTGTGCAAGGTGGGTGGAAAGGGTGGCTGGCCTTGGGGAAAAAGTCTGGGGTTGTTGTGGCGCAGGCATGATGGGCCGAATGACCTCCTCCTGTGCCGATGCTTCTTGTACATCATTGGAAGTAGCAGCATACGTGAAAGTCATCTTGAAACCTCTTGTTTCAAATTTGGTTTGAAGATGTCTTCAGAAAATGTATGTGACATATATATATACTCCAGAAATTCATGCAAAACAAATACAGACTCCACATTGCAGAAACTGATAATCGGGAAGAAAGCTCACTCATAGGCCTTGAGTAATGTCAAAATTACTGTGACAAACCTTGGTATTTAAACCGTGTAAAAAGGCAGAACAGAAACTAACAAAGCCACCTAACTAACTAACTAACAAAGCCACTAACAAAGCTACAGGTAACATCTGTAAACCCCCCAAATCAAAAGGGTAAAGCACACACGACACATCAACCTTTGCCCTTTCCATGCTCTATCCCTCCAAGTTTCTGCAAGGTGTACGCAGTCTGATCTACATATGGTGAAATTGCACAAATCCAGCCTCACCACTCATATCCACTTGTTTGTTCCACTTTTCAACTGCCTGTGAAACCAAATCCTCAGTTTGTTCAATCTCATTCTTAAACTCCAAGCCGAGGCACCTCGACACAGACAAAAATACAGACAAGGAGAACCAAAACAAACGAAAATCCCTCCTTTTATTCTTGCACTGAGCTTGGCCCAGAGATGGTGCTTTGTGGAACTTGGAATTGTGGTGCTTCAATTTGCACGCGGAGACGCACGCACAATGGCGTCAAGCTGCTCCCTCGCAGCAGGACAAATGTACGTCAGGCAAATCGTGAGTGGTATTCAACACCAAGGCGCAGAGACCCTGTGCAGCTGCTTCGTGCATCGATCGTCCTCACCGACCCACCATTTGACATACACGAGGATCAGGGTCCGTTCCTCACCTCCCAAGCAAGAGTCAGTGGCCAGCACCTTGCTTCACCGTGCGAGTCAATTCGCCTGAGCACGAATACGAGAATCGTGCCATTTTCTTCATGTGTCAAAGGAAAGCCAGCTGTAAAGCCCTGTTCTTACAGGCCATCTCCGAGCTACGCTGTCTCTGTCCGACGTTTACTCTGCACTCAACCGTTCCTCCTCCAAACTCTACTCTGACATCACACCGAACCTCGTCTTCTCCTCTGGAGCGTGGATTGATCGCACAAAACCCGGGAAGGCGGGGCCTCTGCCAGCTGCACACATCTGACAAGCTTCTGACATCATGCTCATCAATCATGATCCTCAGGGGCGTGACTTCGCCCGCCGTCACCCTTGGAGGTGGGGCATCTGCCTGCTCGACACGTTTGTTTCGCTTATAAATGCAAAAAATGTCGGAATAGGTTACAGCGGGGCAATCACATACTGGGGGAACTTATTCTTACTCCCAATCTCGGTATGATGCAAAGTTTGAACGAAAAACAGCGAGAAATCGTCATGTTTCACAGGGACTGGTGCAAACGTGCTGTTGCAGCAATGAAATCTGGCCAGAAAATCGAACCATATCGGGTGTTCCTCAGTGGTCCTGGTGGCGTCGGAAAATCGCATCTGATCCGTCTGATACAATCTGATACACAGAAATTACTTGCACTGTCATATACCATTAGCCCCACAGATACTACAGTTCTGCTGACAGCTCCTACAGGTGAAGCTGCGTTAAACATCAATGGTCAGACACTTCATAGTGCTTTGTTGCTCCGGGTAAAAAAAATATGGATCAGCGGCTGAGCCGCTATCTCCGGGCAAACTGAATACGTTGAGAAGCAGTCTTGCAAATCTACAGCTGCTGATCATAGATGAGGTATCCATGGTTGGATCAAATTTCTTGCTTGACATTCACAAACGTTTGACAGAGATCAAGGGTGTCGTAGACGACTCTGTGTTGTTTGGAAATGTTTGCATCCTTGCTGTTTGGAGACCTTTCCCAGCTTCCACCTGTTGGTCAGCCACACATTTACGCACGAACAAGAGATCCGACTGGCAATTTGCATGGTTCGTTGTGGAAAGATCATTTCATGCTGCATGAATTTAACGAAGTGATGAGGCAGAAAGATGACCAAGAGTTTGCTGAACTCCTTTGTCGTTTGAGAACAAACGAGTGTACTGAAAGTGACATGGAAATGTTAAAGTCCAGGGAGTCAGATGAATCTCATCCAAGTGACGCACTTCACGTATTTGCTTTGAACAAAGATGTTGATGCCTGGAACAAAAACAAATTTGGAGAAGACTGCGGCGCAGGAAAAGAAAAAAATTCAGATCCGCGCAATCGATGGTCAAAACGACAGCACCGGTCTGATCGACTTGAGAGAAGTGAAATCAATATCTGACAAACGGTCTGACACTGGTGGCTTGCACACAGTACTTGAAGTGGCGAGAGGCTCAAGAGTCATGCTGACATACAACGTTGACACGCTGGATGGGTTGGTCAATGGTGTCATGGGATGTGTCACACATGTAAGAACGAACGATACGGGCAAGGTCATCACAGTCCTGGTCAACGTTGGAAAGCAAACAATATCTGCTAGTCAATGGAAGACCGAGTACCCAGATTCTGTGCCGGTGAAGCGAATTGAGGGAAGATATGAGAAAAATGGCCGCAGAGGAGCACAAACTACACGACATCAATTTTGGAAGTGATCAAAGTTGACCAGCTCAAATCAAAAGTCGTTGTCGTACAAACACCAGAGAAGTCACGCCTTGTTGTATGTGCATTGTACAGAAGTCCCTCTATGTCCATGGGTGCATTTCTTGAGAAGATGGAGACTCTGCTGTTGCTTTTACCAACGAATGCGCCAACAGTCATTCTTGGAGACTTCAATGATAATCTGCTGGAAAATGCTTGGTCCAAGTGCACTGAATTGATGAAGAATTACGGATTTGACCAACTCGTCACAAAACCTACTACTGATTACGGATCCCTCCTTGATCATGTATACTTCAATAAACAGTCTCCCGATCAAAATTAAATTTTTACTGAAGTTCAAGATGTATATTTCTCTGACCATGATGCCGTCTTCTTGACAACGGATATTCCCCTTGTTTGAAAAGTGCTCAGCTAAGAGTTGGAATATTCATGCTCTCAATATGAATCTGGTTTAAATGCGTTTTGTCACACAGGACAAACTCTAGTTTTATTCACACATGGTAATTGCAATTGAAATATCAAATTGAGATCTCAATCGGAAATGAAAACTGAGTTGATGTTTCAAACGGAAATTATCATTTCAGTAAGATAGATATTGGAAATAAATACTGAAGAGAAATCTCCCTCAAAAATGAATACAGTAGTGAGATATCAATCTGATATGAATACAGTAGTGAGATATAAATCGGATATTAATACAGTAGTGAGATATAAATCTGATATGAATACAGTCGTGAGATATAAATCGGATATTAATACAGTAGTGAGATATAAATCGGATATTAATACAGTAGTGAGATATAAATCGGATATTAATCCAGTAGTGAGATATAAATCGGATATTAATACAGTAGTGAGATATCAATCTGATATGAATACAGTAGTGAGATATAAATCTGATATTAATACAGTAGTGAGATATCAATCTGATATTAATACAGTAGCGAGATATAAATCTGATATTAATACAGTAGTGAGATATAAATCGGATATTAATACAGTAGTGAGATATAAATCGGATATTAATACAGTAGTGAGATATCAATCTGATATGAATACAGTAGTGAGATATAAATCGGATATTAATACAGTAGTGAGATATAAATCGGATATTAATACAGTAGTGAGATATAAATCGGATATTAATACAGTAGTGAGATATAAATCGGATATTAATACAGTAGTGAGATATAAATCGGATATTAATACAGTAGTGAGATATCAATCTGATATTAATACAGTAGTGAGATATAAATCGGATATTAATACAGTAGTGAGATATAAATCGGATATTAATACAGCAGTGAGATATAAATCGGATATTAATACAGTCGTGAGATATAAATCTGATATGAATACAGTAGTGAGATATAAATCGGATATTAATACAGTAGTGAGATATAAATTGGATATTAATACAGTCGTGAGATATAAATCGGATATTAATACAGTAGTGAGATATAAATCGGATATTAATACAGTAGTGAGATATAAATCGGATATTAATACAGTAGTGAGATATCAATCTGATATGAATGCAGTAGTGAGATATAAATCGGATATTAATACAGTAGTGAGATATAAATCGGATATTAATACAGTCGTGAGATATAAATCGGATATTAATACAGTAATGAGATATAAATCGGATATTAATACAGTAGTGAGATATAAATCGGATATTAATAAAGTAGTGAGATATAAATCGGATATTAATACAGTAGTGAGATATAAATCGGATATTAATACAGTAGTGAGATATAAATCGGATATTAATACAGTAGTGAGATATAAATCGGATATTAATACAGTAGTGAGATATCAATCTGATATTAATACAGTAGTGAGATATAAATCTGATATTAATACAGTAGTGAGATATAAATCGGATATTAATACAGTAGTGAGATATAAATCGGATATTAATACAGTAGTGAGATATCAATCTGATATGAATACAGTAGTGAGATATAAATCGGATATTAATACAGTCGTGAGATATAAATCGGATATTAATACAGTAGTGAGATATAAATCGGATATTAATACAGTAGTGAGATATAAATCGGATATTAATACAGTAGTGAGATATAAATCGGATATTAATACAGTAGTGAGATATCAATCTGATATTAATACAGTAGTGAGATATAAATCGGATATTAATACAGTAGTGAGATATAAATCGGATATTAATACAGTTGTGAGATATAAATCGGATATTAATACAGTAGTGAGATATCAATCTGATATGAATACAGTAGTGAGATATAAATCGGATATTATACAGTAGTGAGATATAAATCGGATATTAATACAGTCGTGAGATATAAATCGGATATTAATACAGTCGTGAGATATAAATCGGATATTAATACAGTCGTGAGATATAAATCGGATATTAATACAGTAGTGAGATATCAATCTGATATGAATACAGTAGTGAGATATTAATCGGATATTAATACAGTAGTGAGATATCAATCGGATATTAATACAGTAGTGAGATATAAATCGGATATTAATACAGTAGTGAGATATAAATCGGATATTAATACAGTAGTGAGATATAAATCGGATATTAATACAGTAGTGAGATATCAATCTGATATGAATACAGTAGTGAGATATAAATCGGATATTAATACAGTAGTGAGATATAAATCGGATATTAATACAGTAGTGAGATATAAATCGGATATTAATACAGTAGTGAGATATAAATCGGATATTAATACAGTAGTGAGATATAAATCGGATATTAATACAGTAGTGAGATATAAATCGGATATTAATACAGTAGTGAGATATAAATCGGATATTAATACAGTAGTGAGATATAAATCGGATATTAATACAGTAGTGAGATATAAATCGGATATTAATACAGTAGTGAGATATCAATCTGATATGAATACAGTAGTGAGATATAAATCGGATATTAATACAGTAGTGAGATATAAATCGGATATTAATACAGTAGTGAGATATAAATCGGATATTAATACAGTAGTGAGATATCAATCTGATATGAATACAGTAGTGAGATATAAATCGGATATTAATACAGTAGTGAGATATAAATCGGATATTAATACAGTAGTGAGATATAAATCGGATATTAATACAGTAGTGAGATATAAATCGGATATTAATACAGTAGTGAGATATAAATCGGATATTAATACAGTAGTGAGATATAAATCGGATATTAATACAGTAGTGAGATATAAATCGGATATTAATACAGTAGTGAGATATCAATCTGATATGAATACAGTAGTGAGATATAAATCGGATATTAATACAGTAGTGAGATATAAATCGGATATTAATACAGTAGTGAGATATAAATCGGATATTAATACAGTAGTGAGATATAAATCGGATATTAATACAGTAGTGAGATATAAATCGGATATTAATACAGTAGTGAGATATAAATCGGATATTAATACAGTAGTGAGATATAAATCGGATATTAATACAGTAGTGAGATATAAATCGGATATTAATACAGTAGTGAGATATAAATCGGATATTAATACAGTAGTGAGATATAAATCGGATATTAATACAGTAGTGAGATATAAATCGGATATTAATACAGTAGTGAGATATCAATCTGATATGAATACAGTAGTGAGATATAAATCGGATATTAATACAGTAGTGAGATATAAATCGGATATTAATACAGTAGTGAGATATAAATCGGATATTAATACAGTAGTGAGATATAAATCGGATATTAATACAGTAGTGAGATATAAATCGGATATTAATACAGTAGTGAGATATAAATCGGATATTAATACAGTAGTGAGATATAAATCGGATATTAATACAGTAGTGAGATATAAATCGGATATTAATACAGTAGTGAGATATAAATCGGATATTAATACAGTAGTGAGATATCAATCTGATATGAATACAGTAGTGAGATATAAATCGGATATTAATACAGTAGTGAGATATAAATCGGATATTAATACAGTAGTGAGATATAAATCGGATATTAATACAGTAGTGAGATATCAATCTGATATGAATACAGTAGTGAGATATAAATCGGATATTAATACAGTAGTGAGATATAAATCGGATATTAATACAGTAGTGAGATATAAATCGGATATTAATACAGTAGTGAGATATAAATCGGATATTAATACAGTAGTGAGATATCAATCGGATATTAATACAGTAGTGAGATATCAATCGGATATTAATACAGTAGTGAGATATAAATCGGATATTAATACAGTAGTGAGATATAAATCGGATATTAATACAGTAGTGAGATATCAATCTGATATGAATACAGTAGTGAGATATAAATCGGATATGAATACAGTAGTGAGATATAAATCGGATATTAATACAGGAGTGAGATATCAATGTGATATTAATACAGTAGTGAGATATAAATCGGATATTAATACAGTAGTGAGATATCGGATATTAATACAG
This sequence comes from Eptatretus burgeri, assembly GCF_056783735.1. Classification (NCBI taxonomy): domain Eukaryota; kingdom Metazoa; phylum Chordata; class Myxini; order Myxiniformes; family Myxinidae; genus Eptatretus; species Eptatretus burgeri. The sequence continues at coordinate 11,910 of NW_028222084.1, forward strand.
TAGTGAGATATAAATCGGATATTAATACAGTAGTGAGATATAAATCGGATATTAATACAGTAGTGAGATATCAATCTGATATGAATACAGTAGTGAGATATAAATCGGATAATAATACAGTAGTGAGATATTAATCGGATATTAATACAGTAGTGATATATAAATCGGATATTAATACAGTAGTGAGATATAAATCGGATATTAATACAGTGGTGAGATATAAATCGGATATTAATACAGTAGTGAGATATAAATCGGATATTAATACAGTAGTAAGATATCAATCTGATATGAATACAGTAGTGAGATATAAATCGGATATTAATACAGTAGTGAGATATAAATCGGATATTAATACAGTAGTGAGATATCAATCTGAAATTAATACAGTGGTGAGATATAAATCGGATATTAATACAGTAGTGAGATATAAATCGGATATTAATACAGTAGTGAGATATCAATCGGATATTAATACAGTCGTGAGATATAAATCGGATATTAATACAGTCGTGAGATATAAATCGGATATTAATACAGTAGTCAGATATCAATCTGATATGAATACAGTAGTGAGATATTAATCGGATATTAATACAGTAGTGAGATATAAATCGGATATTAATACAGTAGTGAGATATAAATCGGATATTAATACAGTAGTGAGATATAAATCGGATATTAATACAGTAGTGAGATATAAATCGGATATTAATACAGTAGTGAGATATAAATCGGATATTAATACAGTAGTGAGATATAAATCGGATATTAATACAGTAGTGAGATATAAATCTGATATGAATACAGTAGTGAGATATAAATCGGATATTAATACAGTAGTGAGATATAAATCGGATATTAATACAGTCGTGAGATATAAATCGGATATTAATACAGTAGTGAGATATAAATTGGATATTAATACAGTGGTGAGATATAAATCGGATATTAATACAGTCGTGAGATATAAATCGGATATTAATACAGTAGTGAGATATCAATTTGATATGAATACAGTAGTGAGATATAAATCGTATATTAATACAGTAGTGAGATATAAATCTGATATGAATACAGTAGTGAGATATAAATCGGATATTAATACAGTCGTGAGATATAAATCGGATATTAATACAGTAGTGAGATATAAATCGGATATTAATACAGTAGTGAGATATAAATCGGATATTAATACAGTAGTGAGATATAAATCGGATATTAATACAGTAGTGAGATATAAATCGGATATTAATACAGTAGTGAGATATAAATCGGATATTAATACAGTAGTGAGATATAAATCGGATATTAATACAGTAGTGAGATATAAATCGGATATTAATACAGTAGTGAGATATCAATCTGATATTAATACAGTAGTGAGATATAAATCGGATATTAATACAGTAGTGAGATATAAATCGGATATTAATACAGTAGTGAGATATAAATCGGATATTAATACAGTAGTGAGATATCAATCTGATATGAATACAGTAGTGAGATATAAATCGGATATTAATACAGTAGTGAGATATAAATCGGATATTAATACAGTAGTGAGATATAAATCGGATATTAATACAGTAGTGAGATATAAATCGGATATTAATACAGTAGTGAGATATAAATCGGATATTAATACAGTAGTGAGATATCAATCTGATATTAATACAGTAGTGAGATATAAATCGGATATTAATACAGTAGTGAGATATAAATCGGATATTAATACAGTTGTGAGATATAAATCGGATATTAATACAGTAGTGAGATATCAATCTGATATGAATACAGTAGTGAGATATAAATCGGATATTATACAGTAGTGAGATATAAATCGGATATTAATACAGTCGTGAGATATAAATCGGATATTAATACAGTAGTGAGATATAAATCGGATATTAATACAGAAGTGAGATATAAATCGGATATTAATACAGTCGTGAGATATTAATCTGATATGAATACAGTAGTGAGATATAAATCGGATATTAATACAGTAGTGAGATATAAATTGGATATTAATACAGTCGTGAGATATAAATCGGATATTAATACAGTGGTGAGATATAAATCGGATATTAATACAGTAGTGAGATATAAATCGGATATTAACACAGTCGTGAGATATCAATCTGATATGAATACAGTAGTGAGATATAAATCGGATATTAATACAGTAGTGAGATATAAATCGGATATTAATACAGTAGTGAGATATAAATCGGATATTAATACAGTAGTGAGATATAAATCGGATATTAATACAGTAGTGAGATATAAATCGGATATTAATACAGTAGTGAGATATAAATCGGATATTAATACAGTAGTGAGATATAAATCGGATATTAATACAGTAGTGAGATATAAATCGGATATTAATACAGTAGTGAGATATAAATCGGATATTAATACAGTAGTGAGATATCAATCTGATATGAATACAGTAGTGAGATATAAATCGGATATTAATACAGTAGTGAGATATAAATCGGATATTAATACAGTAGTGAGATATAAATCGGATATTAATACAGTAGTGAGATATCAATCTGATATGAATACAGTAGTGAGATATAAATCGGATATTAATACAGTAGTGAGATATCAATCGGATATTAATACAGTAGTGAGATATAAATCGGATATTAATACAGTAGTGAGATATAAATCGGATATTAATACAGTAGTGAGATATCAATCGGATATTAATACAGTAGTGAGATATCAATCGGATATTAATACAGTAGTGAGATATAAATCGGATATTAATACAGTAGTGAGATATAAATCGGATATTAATACAGTAGTGAGATATCAATCTGATATGAATACAGTAGTGAGATATAAATCGGATATTAATACAGTAGTGAGATATAAATCGGATATTAATACAGTAGTGAGATATCAATCTGATATTAATACAGTAGTGAGATATAAATCGGATATTAATACAGTAGTGAGATATAAATCGGATATTAATACAGTAGTGAGATATAAATCGGATATTAATACAGTAGTGAGATATAAATCGGATATTAATACAGTAGTGAGATATCAATCTGATATTAATACAGTAGTGAGATATAAATCGGATAATAATACAGTAGTGAGATATTAATCGGATATTAATACAGTAGTGATATATAAATCGGATATTAATACAGTAGTGAGATATAAATCGGATATTAATACAGTGGTGAGATATAAATCGGATATTAATACAGTAGTGAGATATAAATCGGATATTAATACAGTAGTAAGATATCAATCTGATATGAATACAGTAGTGAGATATAAATCGGATATTAATACAGTAGTGAGATATAAATCGGATATTAATACAGTAGTGAGATATCAATCTGAAATTAATACAGTGGTGAGATATAAATCGGATATTAATACAGTAGTGAGATATAAATCGGATATTAATACAGTAGTGAGATATCAATCGGATATTAATACAGTCGTGAGATATAAATCGGATATTAATACAGTCGTGAGATATAAATCGGATATTAATACAGTAGTCAGATATCAATCTGATATGAATACAGTAGTGAGATATTAATCGGATATTAATACAGTAGTGAGATATAAATCGGATATTAATACAGTAGTGAGATATAAATCGGATATTAATGCAGTGGTGAGATATAAATCGGATATTAATACAGTAGTGAGATATAAATCGGATATGAATACAGTAGTGAGATATCAATCTGATATGAATACAGTAGTGAGATATAAATCGGATATTAATACAGTAGTGAGATATAAATCGGATATCAATACAGTAGTGAGATATAAATCGGATATTAATACAGTAGTGAGATATAAATCGGATATTAATACAGTAGTGAGATATAAATCGGATATTAATACAGTAGTGAGATATAAATCGGATATTAATACAGTAGTGAGATATAAATCTGATATGAATACAATCGTGAGATATAAATCGGATATTAATACAGTAGTGAGATATAAATCGGATATTAATACAGTAGTGAGATATAAATCGGATATTAATACATTAGTGAGATATAAATTGGATATTAATACAGTGGTGAGATATAAATCGGATATTAATACAGTCGTGAGATATAAATCGGATATTAATACAGTAGTGAGATATCAATTTGATATGAATACAGTAGTGAGATATAAATCGGATATTAATACAGTAGTGAGATATAAATCTGATATGAATACAGTCGTGAGATATAAATCGGATATTAATACAGTAGTAAAATATCAATCTGATATGAATACAGTAGTGAGATATAAATTGGATATTAATACAGTAGTGAGATATAAATCGGATATCAATACAGTAGTGAGATATAAATCGGATATTAATACAGTAGTGAGATATAAATCGGATATTAATACAGTAGTGAGATATAAATCGGATATTAATACAGTAGTGAGATATAAATCGGATATTAATACAGTAGTGAGATATAAATCGGATATTAATACAGTAGTGAGATATAAATCGGATATTAATACAGTAGTGAGATATAAATCGGATATTAATACAGTAGTGAGATATCAATCTGATATGAATACAGTAGTGAGATATAAATCGGATATTAATACAGTCGTGAGATATAAATCGGATATTAATACAGTCGTGAGATATAAATCGGATATTAATACAGTAGTGAGATATAAATCGGATATTAATACAGTAGTGAGATATCAATCGGATATGAATACAGTCGTGAGATATAAATCGGATATTAATACAGTAGTGAGATATAAATCGGATATTAATACAGTAGTGAGATATCAATCGGATATTAATACAGTCGTGAGATATAAATCGGATATTAATACAGTAGTGAGATATAAATCGGATATTAATACAGTAGTGAGATATCAATCTGATATGAATACAGTAGTGAGATATAAATCGGATATTAATACAGTAGTGAGATATAAATCGGATATTAATACAGTAGTGAGATATCAATCTGATATTAATACAGTAGTGAGATATAAATCGGATATTAATACAGTAGTGAGATATAAATCGGATATTAATACAGTAGTGAGATATAAATCGGATATTAATACAGTAGTGAGATATAAATCGGATATTAATACAGTAGTGAGATATCAATCTGATATTAATACAGTAGTGAGATATAAATCGGATATTAATACAGTAGTGAGATATAAATCGGATATTAATACAGTAGTGAGATATAAATCGGATATTAATACAGTAGTGAGATATAAATCGGATATTAATACAGTAGTGAGATATAAATCGGATATTAATACAGTAGTGAGATATCAATCTGATATGAATACAGTAGTGAGATATAAATCGGATATTAATACAGTAGTGAGATATAAATCGGATATTAATACAGTAGTGAGATATAAATCGGATATTAATACAGTAGTGAGATATAAATCGGATATTAATACAGTAGTGAGATATAAATCGGATATTAATACAGTAGTGAGATATAAATCGGATATTAATACAGTAGTGAGATATAAATCGGATATTAATACAGTAGTGAGATATAAATCGGATATTAATACAGTAGTGAGATATAAATCGGATATTAATACAGTAGTGAGATATCAATCTGATATGAATACAGTAGTGAGATATAAATCGGAAATTAATACAGTCGTGAGATATAAATCGGATATTAATACAGTCGTGAGATATAAATCGGATATTAATACAGTAGTGAGATATCAATCTGATATGAATACAGTAGTGAGATATTAATCGGATATTAATACAGTAGTGAGATATCAATCGGATATTAATACAGTAGTGAGATATAAATCGGATATTAATACAGTAGTGAGATATAAATCGGATATTAATACAGTAGTGAGATATCAATCGGATATTAATACAGTAGTGAGATATCAATCGGATATTAATACAGTAGTGAGATATAAATCGGATATTAATACAGTAGTGAGATATAAATCGGATATTAATACAGTAGTGAGATATCAATCTGATATGAATACAGTAGTGAGATATAAATCGGATATGAATACAGTAGTGAGATATAAATCGGATATTAATACAGGAGTGAGATATCAATGTGATATTAATACAGTAGTGAGATATAAATCGGATATTAATACAGTAGTGAGATATCAATCGGATATTAATACAGTAGTGAGATATCAATCGGATATTAATACAGTAGTGAGATATAAATCGGATATTAATACAGTAGTGAGATATAAATCGGATATTAATACAGTAGTGAGATATTAATCGGATATTAATACAGTAGTGATATATAAATCGGATATTAATACAGTAGTGAGATATAAATCGGATATTAATACAGTGGTGAGATATAAATCGGATATTAATACAGTAGTGAGATATCAATCTGAAATTAATACAGTGGTGAGATATAAATCGGATATTAATACAGTAGTAAGATATCAATCTGATATGAATACAGTAGTGAGATATAAATCGGATATTAATACAGTAGTGAGATATAAATCGGATATTAATACAGTAGTGAGATATCAATCTGAAATTAATACAGTGGTGAGATATAAATCGGATATTAATACAGTAGTGAGATATAAATCGGATATTAATACAGTAGTGAGATATCAATCGGATATTAATACAGTCGTGAGATATAAATCGGATATTAATACAGTCGTGAGATATAAATCGGATATTAATACAGTAGTCAGATATCAATCTGATATGAATACAGTAGTGAGATATTAATCGGATATTAATACAGTAGTGAGATATAAATCGGATATTAATACAGTAGTGAGATATAAATCGGATATTAATGCAGTGGTGAGATATAAATCGGATATTAATACAGTAGTGAGATATAAATCGGATATGAATACAGTAGTGAGATATCAATCTGATATGAATACAGTAGTGAGATATAAATCGGATATTAATACAGTAGTGAGATATAAATCGGATATCAATACAGTAGTGAGATATAAATCGGATATTAATACAGTAGTGAGATATAAATCGGATATTAATACAGTAGTGAGATATAAATCGGATATTAATACAGTAGTGAGATATAAATCGGATATTAATACAGTAGTGAGATATAAATCTGATATGAATACAATCGTGAGATATAAATCGGATATTAATACAGTAGTGAGATATAAATCGGATATTAATACAGTAGTGAGATATAAATCGGATATTAATACATTAGTGAGATATAAATTGGATATTAATACAGTGGTGAGATATAAATCGGATATTAATACAGTCGTGAGATATAAATCGGATATTAATACAGTAGTGAGATATCAATTTGATATGAATACAGTAGTGAGATATAAATCGTATATTAATACAGTAGTGAGATATAAATCTGATATGAATACAGTAGTGAGATATAAATCGGATATTAATACAGTCGTGAGATATAAATCGGATATTAATACAGTAGTGAGATATAAATCGGATATTAATACAGTAGTGAGATATAAATCGGATATTAATACAGTAGTGAGATATAAATCGGATATTAATACAGTAGTGAGATATAAATCGGATATTAATACAGTAGTGAGATATAAATCGGATATTAATACAGTAGTGAGATATAAATCGGATATTAATACAGTAGTGAGATATAAATCGGATATTAATACAGTAGTGAGATATAAATCGGATATTAATACAGTAGTGAGATATAAATCGGATATTAATACAGTAGTGAGATATAAATCGGATATTAATACAGTAGTGAGATATAAATCGGATATTAATACAGTAGTGAGATATCAATCTGATATGAATACAGTAGTGAGATATAAATCGGATATTAATACAGTCGTGAGATATAAATCGGATATTAATACAGTAGTGAGATATAAATCGGATATTAATACAGTAGTGAGATATAAATCGGATATTAATACAGTAGTGAGATATAAATCGGATATTAATACAGTAGTAAGATATCAATCGGATATTAATACAGTAGTGAGATATAAATCGGATATTAATACAGTAGTGAGATATAAATCGGATATTAATACAGTAGTGAGATATAAATCGGATATTAATACAGTAGTAAGATATCAATCTGATATGAATACAGTAGTGAGATATAAATTGGATATTAATACATTAGTGAGATATAAATCGGATATTAATACAGTAGTGAGATATAAATCGGATATTAATACAGTAGTGAGATATAAATCGGATATTAATACAGTAGTGAGATATAAATCGGATATTAATACAGTAGTGAGATATCAATCTGATATGAATACAGTAGTGAGATATAAATCGGATATTAATACAGTAGTGAGATATAAATCGGATATTAATACAGTAGTGAGATATAAATCGGATATTAATACAGTAGTGAGATATAAATCGGATATTAATACAGTAGTGAGATATAAATCGGATATTAATACAGTAGTGAGATATAAATCGGATATTAATACAGTAGTGAGATATAAATCGGATATTAATACAGTAGTGAGATATAAATCGGATATTAATACAGTAGTGAGATATCAATCTGATATTAATACAGTAGTGAGATATAAATCGGATATTAATACAGTAGTGAGATATTAATCGGATATTAATACAGTAGTGATATATAAATCGGATATTAATACAGTAGTGAGATATAAATCGGATATGAATACAGTGGTGAGATATAAATCGGATATTAATACAGTAGTGAGATATAAATCGGATATTAATACAGTAGTAAGATATCAATCTGATATGAATACAGTAGTGAGATATAAATCGGATATTAATACAGTAGTGAGATATAAATCGGATATTAATACAGTAGTGAGATATCAATCTGAAATTAATACAGTGGTGAGATATAAATCGGATATTAATACAGTAGTGAGATATAAATCGGATATTAATACAGTAGTGAGATATCAATCGGATATTAATACAGTCGTGAGATATAAATCGGATATTAATACAGTCGTGAGATATAAATCGGATATTAATACAGTAGTCAGATATCAATCTGATATGAATACAGTAGTGAGATATTAATCGGATATTAATACAGTAGTGAGATATAAATCGGATATTAATACAGTAGTGAGATATAAATCGGATATTAATGCAGTGGTGAGATATAAATCGGATATTAATACAGTAGTGAGATATAAATCGGATATGAATACAGTAGTGAGATATCAATCTGATATGAATACAGTAGTGAGATATAAATCAGATATTAATACAGTAGTGAGATATAAATCGGATATCAATACAGTAGTGAGATATAAATCGGATATTAATACAGTAGTGAGATATAAATCGGATATTAATACAGTAGTGAGATATAAATCGGATATTAATACAGTAGTGAGATATAAATCGGATATTAATACAGTAGTGAGATATAAATCTGATATGAATACAATCGTGAGATATAAATCGGATATTAATACAGTAGTGAGATATAAATCGGATATTAATACAGTAGTGAGATATAAATCGGATATTAATACATTAGTGAGATATAAATTGGATATTAATACAGTGGTGAGATATAAATCGGATATTAATACAGTCGTGAGATATAAATCGGATATTAATACAGTAGTGAGATATCAATTTGATATGAATACAGTAGTGAGATATAAATCGTATATTAATACAGTAGTGAGATATAAATCTGATATGAATACAGTCGTGAGATATAAATCGGATATTAATACAGTAGTAAAATATCAATCTGATATGAATACAGTAGTGAGATATAAATTGGATATTAATACAGTAGTGAGATATAAATCGGATATCAATACAGTAGTGAGATATAAATCGGATATTAATACAGTAGTGAGATATAAATCGGATATTAATACAGTAGTGAGATATAAATCGGATATTAATACAGTAGTGAGATATAAATCGGATATTAATACAGTAGTGAGATATAAATCGGATATTAATACAGTAGTGAGATATAAATCGGATATTAATACAGTAGTGAGATATAAATCGGATATTAATACAGTAGTGAGATATCAATCTGATATGAATACAGTAGTGAGATATAAATCGGATATTAATACAGTCGTGAGATATAAATCGGATATTAATACAGTCGTGAGATATAAATCGGATATTAATACAGTAGTGAGATATAAATCGGATATTAATACAGTAGTGAGATATCAATCGGATATGAATACAGTCGTGAGATATAAATCGGATATTAATACAGTAGTGAGATATAAATCGGATATTAATACAGTAGTGAGATATCAATCGGATATTAATACAGTCGTGAGATATAAATCGGATATTAATACAGTAGTGAGATATAAATCGGATATTAATACAGTAGTGAGATATCAATCTGATATGAATACAGTAGTGAGATATAAATCGGATATTAATACAGTAGTGAGATATAAATCGGATATTAATACAGTAGTGAGATATCAATCTGATATTAATACAGTAGTGAGATATAAATCGGATATTAATACAGTAGTGAGATATAAATCGGATATTAATACAGTAGTGAGATATAAATCGGATATTAATACAGTAGTGAGATATAAATCGGATATTAATACAGTAGTGAGATATCAATCTGATATTAATACAGTAGTGAGATATAAATCGGATATTAATACAGTAGTGAGATATTAATCGGATATTAATACAGTAGTGATATATAAATCGGATATTAATACAGTAGTGAGATATAAATCGGATATGAATACAGTGGTGAGATATAAATTCTATATTAATACAGTAGTGAGATATAAATCTGATATGAATACAGTCGTGAGATATAAATCGGATATTAATACAGTAGTGAGATATAAATCGGATATTAATACAGTAGTGAGATATAAATCGGATATTAATACAGTAGTAAGATATCAATCTGATATGAATACAATAGTGAGATATAAATCGGATATTAATACAGTAGTGAGATATCAATTTGATATGAATACAGTAGTGAGATATAAATCGTATATTAATACAGTAGTGAGATATAAATCTGATATGAATACAGTCGTGAGATATAAATCGGATATTAATACAGTAGTAAAATATCAATCTGATATTAATACAGTAGTGAGATGTAAATCGGATATTAATACAGTAGTGAGATATAAATCGGATATTAATACATTAGTGAGATATAAATCGGATGTTAATACAGTAGTGAGAGATAAATCGGATATTAATACAGTAGTGAGATATAAATCGGATATTAATACAGTAGTGAGATATCAATCGGATATTAATACAGTAGTGAGATATCAATTTGATATGAATACAGTAGTGAGATATAAATTCTATATTAATACAGTAGTGAGATATAAATCTGATATGAATACAGTCGTGAGATATAAATCGGATATTAATACAGTAGTAAAATATCAATCTGATATTAATACAGTAGTGAGATGTAAATCGGATATTAATACAGTAGTGAGATATAAATCGGATATTAATACATTAGTGAGATATAAATCGGATGTTAATACAGTAGTGAGAGATAAATCGGATATTAATACAGTAGTGAGATATAAATCGGATATTAATACAGTAGTGAGATATAAATCGGATATTAATACAGTAGTGAGATACAAATCGGATATTAATACAGTAGTCAGTTATCAATAAGAAATGGTTACTTATGGGAGATATCAACAGGGCGATGTAAATTGGAACGGACGAGGAAGTAAAAAAGATGTCAATAGAATAAGCCGTGCGAGATATTGCATGTCTTTATTCGCTTTTCAAGAATAAATTTATTATTATTTTAAGATTACTGAAGTGCGAAGTGAATGGAAAATGAATATTGAAGATATATATGTGTATATCCCTCACATTGAATCTGTCTATCCAGTGCATCGGCAAGGTCTCGGCATCATCATGCCCCTTTGCCGAAACCGGATGATGAGCGCGTCATCGACATCTTCAAAGGACACACATTTCACGCGTTTCACACTTACCACCGGCCTCACGATCTTCTCCACTTGTCCAAACATCTTGCCCTTATTCTTCAACATATCGTTCAATGTCTGCCGTTTGATGTCCAACTTCTCAGCTATGGCTGTTTTTTTCTTCAGTGGGTTTGCCTCGCAAAACTGGATAATGTCGTATTTTTCTTGGGAGGTTTTAGTTGTAAGTTTACGCTTAGTCGCCATAGTCCTGCCTGCAGTGCGATCAACGTGTGTACACAGTTATAAATAGGCTATCACTGGCGGTGTACACCAATGAGTGAGCATCACGATTCCATGAAATCGGGATTCTCATGAGGCAGCAGTTCCGTGTGACGAGTTAGGAGTCATGGATGGATCGATAAGTGGATGTAAGGATGAACGGATCGATGGATGGATTGATGGATGAGGACCGTTATATGTTGTCAGTGGGCAAAATCATTCACATACAGGATGTGTAAAATCATTTGCTTTTTCCAAATAAATTTCTTCTTTTAAGTCGCAGCTCTCTCAAATGTTATCACGTGATATAGGACCTCCTTCTGAACCGAGAAAGTGTTCACTCATTCTTTTAGCTGCTATATTTCTCAAGATATAAGGGAAAATGTGTCCATTTTCGGGATCTGAACACCATCATTTTTGCACATCCATGCTGGGAGCCCAATTCCAAATTAAAAGACCAATCCTTGAGGCCTTCATACATTTTGAACTTCCCCTCCATGCAAAATTTCAGCTTCCCACACCCTTTCACACACATACACACACACACACGTTGTGTGGCAAATCTAGATTTCCGTAGATCTAGGAAAGCATTGAACGAGTAAAATGTGCTGTGATAAAATTGAAGGTTTTTGAGCGATACCACGTGAGAACGTGATGACGTCATCTGAACGGATCAAGCCGCCATTTCCGTACGTGAGGGGCGGAGTCAACGGCAACGTCCTTCTCAGCGCCAGTTCCTGGTCACGGAGTTTGCCTCTAGAAGATCGTCGGCCTTGATACAGAAGGCCTCAAAACGTGCGAGTCTTCGCTCCCTTCACCCGAACCTTCCAGGTCGTTGACCATTCCCTCGGTTTCCCTTCTCAATCCACAATGAACCCAATTGGAGGAGGACGGCGGCGACGTCGTTCGTCACAGTAAGTGCAGGGGCTTCTTCAGGGTGGGAAATATAAATATCGGATTTCCCGCCAAATTACTCGTCGCTTCGCTGACGTATTTAATCAAATGACGTCATGTTGTTCTACATGAACATTCTGCTCCATTCACTCCATCATTAACCCGAGGTTATGTTCCGTTCGCTCGTAAGTCAGATCACATCATGTTCTTCATCGTTCCTCATGATATTTATGTCCGAGCAAATACAACCCGTTGTTTGGTGAGAAAAACATGAAGTGGGGGGAGGGTATTGGAGGGAGCGTGAGGGGGAGAAGAGGAGGGAGGGGGAGAGAGAGGAGGGAGGGGGGAGAAGAGGGAGGGAGGGGGGAGAGAGAGGAGGGATGGGGGAGAAGAGGGAGGGAGAGGGAGCGTGAGGGGGGGAGGGGAGCGTGAGGGGAGAAGAGGAGGGAGATGGAAGAGAGAGAGGAGGGATGGGGGGAGAAGAGGAGGGAGAAGGGGAGGAGGGGAGCGTGAGGGGAGAAGAGGAGGGAGGGGGAGAGAGAGGAGGGATGGGGGAGAAGAGGAGGGAGAGGGGGCGTGAGGGGAGGAGGGGAGCGTGAGGGGAGAAGAGGAGGGAGATGGAAGAGAGAGAGGAGGGATGGGGGAGAAGAGGAGGGAGAGGGAGCGTGAGGGGAGGGGAGGGAGGAAGAGAGAGGAGGGGGATGGGAGAAGAGGAGGGAGGGAGAGAGAGGAGGGGATGGGAGAAGAGGAGGGAGGGAGAGAGAGGAGGGGGATGGGAGGCGGCCTTTTTGATTGTATAAAACCCCAATGTTGAACACGTCCTCAAACATTTCTCGACACGCATTCCCCGATGTTGTTCACTCCTGGTATATGGATAATAAATCATGGATTACATGTGAACGTCGTTTTATTTCGACATCACATCCAAGATGGCCGACCGGCAGCCATTGTGTCACTTAAATAAGTCCCCAACCATTTCTCAGACTTGCTCGCTCTGATTCTATTCAAACTTGGCAAAAGTACATCACATGATGGCAAACACGTGTAACTCATTTTATTTTTCAATCTGATCAAAGATGGGTGACTGTGACTGTGACTGTGATTCACACCAGGGTAGAGTGACCCGGTCTGAATTGAAATTGATTTGTTAGGGTTAGTTAAGGTCTGAGATGATGGTCGGTTCTTTCAACAATTGAATAACAGGACAAAGACACAAACATTGATTTTTAATGCAATACATGGTTATTGAGTTGGTACCAATAAGAGGGGCCATGAAATTTTCTTCAGCACATCGATTCAGCTTTCCCATATTTACCTCCATCACCAAAGGTGGAAGGACGTTGTTTTCATACCTGTGTGTGTGTGTGTCTGTCTGTCTGTGTGCAGGATATCTCAAAAAGTTGTGGACACGTTGGGTATGTCACAATGACGAACTGATTAGATTTTGGTGAAGATCCAGATCCAGATAACATAATTTTTCAATTTTTAAAGTGATTCTTCACCATTGAGAGGGGACCAAAACGATATATAGGTGTATATATATATATATATATATATATATATATATATATATATATATATATATATATATATATATATATATTGTTGTGGTTGAGGAAATTCGCAAACCACCATTCAGGTCCCGCAGGTGAGATATCTCTGTAAGTACATGTGTAGCCCAAACCCGTTGTTTAGAGGGAATAAATGTGATTCATTCGGGCTGCGACCCTTTAAGATAGCCGTTTTTCTGTTCTATCTTTATTTTGAACCAACCACGTCTCAACCGCCATCACACAACAACCACCAACCGCAACGCCGCTTCACAACAACAACAACGCCAACAGCCACGACCTTTACCGTCACGGCTCGCTCCCGTAAACATCGCTTCACCGCCATTCCAAGCGTCGCCATGGCCATCACCGCCACAATAAACCCTCCACCACCTTCACCTCTCCTCCTTCTGCGGCCATTCCCGCACCACTTGTGGGCACCGAGCTTCGGGCTGTCCTGGCCTCGTACAGGGCGCGCGCTGAGCCGCGGGTACAAAGAGCGGCCTTTCCGAGGGGAGGTCGGATCGGGAATGATACACGCGCACATCCGATCCGTCCAATCATTAAGCGCGGGGCGATTTGGCCCCGCCTCCAGGCGCGTCGGAGGAGAATCGATATATGCAGATTCGCGGATCAGGAATGATTCACGCCCACTTTTCCTCCGTCCAATGGGCGAGCGTGGCTCCGCCCCCGAGCCCATCCTGATCCGGAAATCTGCATATGGGTTCTCCTGTCACACTATAAAGCGCCGAGCGCGGGCGGGTGAGTGAGTAGAGAGTTTCTGTTTCGGGCTCGGGCGAGTTGGAGAGGTGTGGCGGCGGCGAAGCGTGGCAGCAGCAGCAGCAGCAGCAGCAGCAGCAGCAGTCAAGACGGGTCTGGAGGAGAGTCGGTCTGCCGGGGTTCGGAGTCTGTCGGGGAGCTGCAGAGAGGGGAAGCCGGGAATGCAGTCGAGGCGCAGTGGAGTCACTCGTCGCGGGACCCAAGCAAGCCAGCTTTCCTCTTTCCCCAGAGCATCAACAACCCCCCCTGTTTCCCCCCGTGCTGAGATAGTGCGAAAAGGCGGCCCCGTTCCCACCCCATTCCAAGCAGTGCCAACGAAACCCGCAGAGGAGCGCGGAGTCGGGGCACCGCCGCCATTTTGCGGCTCATCACAAGATGGGTAGGCTCCACGCGGTCTTGGCCCCAGGCCCGTCTGCCCCCTTGTCGTAGAGGGTGGCCCCTTTTTCTTTTGCTTTGGAGTATATGTGTTGTCGGCGCCGTCTGTAAAGTAAAACTGTTTAAGTGTTGCCGTGTGCTCGCGTAGTCGGTAGTAGATCTGCATTGTGTTTCTTTTGTTGCAATTGCTTTTGGTGCATAATTGTTGTGTTTCTTTTACATTTGCTTTTGGTGCATAATTGTTGTGATTGTATATGTGTGCTTTCCGTTTGCCGCGCAATAAATGTGAATTATGTTGAACTGTTTTTCCCGTTTCGCTTCGTCTTTTCTTTAATTGAATCTCCATCTTACTTCACGTAAAGGGTTGGTCGTGGGCTAAATACTCCCAATAATTAATCGGAACCGTCGAGGTTGACGATCACACCGCTCGGTTATCCCGATAGTACGGAACGGGTCGCTTAAAGTGGCCCGTGTCCGAAGTCGACCTGCGGCGAGGTGCGATCTCCCGGTCTACCCTCCGTGTGGGTACTTAGGTAGGTCGAATTTGGCGAGCAACCCTATCCCACGCGGGGGGCCGATTGGCACGATCGTGGTGAGGCCGAAAGGCCCACCCGTGACTAGTTCCCGGCGTTAGTCCGAGAGGGTCACGACGGAATTGTCCGTCCGGTGGGCGACGTGCTGCGATTCGAGTTACGTGGCCGCTCGCACGCCGGCGGGCGCGAATTCGCATCGATATATACATACATATATACATATATATATATACATATATATATATATATATATATATATATATATATATATATATATATATATATATATATATATATATATATATATATATATATATGAGCCTGGTGTTGGCGCAGTGGTTCGGGCAGCGGCTTGGGATCCAAACGGTCCTGAGTTCAAGCCCCGTTGGGCCACTGAATTAATACACCAGGGGGTTGACTCAGCCTGTCATCCTTCCGAGGTCGGCGAAATGAGCACCAGTTGTACTGGGCCGGTGTATACCCCGGTTATAATAGGTGTACCATATCCCTGTGTGTCGTAAGAGGCGACCAGGGTTGCGTCAGGAAGGGCATCCGGCGTAAAACATGTGACAAATCACTATGCGGATCATACGCATGATCCGCTGTGGCGACCCCGAAAGGGAGCAGCCGAAAGAAGAAGAAGAAATATATATATATATATATATATATATATATATATATATATATATATATATATATATATATATATATATATACATACATACATATATATATCATGATATGTCGAAAAAAGATTTGGGCCCCATATGTTCTACTGGATCAGACATTGCGTGGCGGATGTACACGCCCAACCGAGTGTCCTTCCAGTTTCGTGTGATTTCTCCTGTGGAGTTTCCATTGAGAGTCGTTCGATGTTTGGACAGTGTGCTGTCGTTTTCATTTTCAAGCAAGATTTTAAACTCTCCTCATTCAATTGGTTTCTCAGTTTGCTTTTTATGACGTTCATCGTTGAGATCACTTGCTCGCACAGGCAAGTCGATCCGAAGATGGACGGAATGCCATATCCATATCTCTTCACGTTACTGTCGGTTTCCCGTGAAGAATTCCAAACTTCAAACACTATTTGGTCTTGTTTTTTTTAAGATCATGCATTTCGGTCCATCTGTGTTGAAGTGCCAGGGTAGATCTGTGCCTTTCTAGATTTTCGAGTTTGGTCACTTCGCCTCTGAGTTTAGAACTCCACACGTCCTTCTCCTGCAAATCTGCCAGTTCAAGTTCTGCTCGGTCTCCTCCTGTAAATGCTGAAAAGTTGAGGCAGAAGTGTCTGCTTCAAGGGATTTCAACACAAATGATAAAGTTGCCTTTTCCTTTCTGAATTCCTGAAATGGCCCTGCGAAGGCTTCTTGCATTGCCAGGATCACATTTTTTAGATTCTCGGTGTCAAGTTCATAGTTTTGTCTCCTGTTTGAATTGTTTCAGTGATGCGAAATGAGCCGGCAAACGAGCCTGGTGTTGGCGCAGTGGTTAGGGCAGTGGCTTGGGACCCAAAAGGCCCTGAGTTCAAGCCCCGTTGGGACACTGAATTAATATATGTATATGTATATGTATATATATATATGTATATATATACATATACATATACATATATTATATATATATATGTATATGTATATAAAACCAAGCGGTATATAAAACCAAGTCGAAAACACCAGGGGGTTGACTCAGCCTGCCATCCTTCCGAGGTCGGCGAAATGAGCACCAGTTGTACTGGGCCCGGTGTATGCCCCGGTTAGAATAGGTGTACCATATCCCTGTGTGTCGTAAGAGGCGACCAGGGTTGCGTCAGGAAGGGCATCCGGCATAAAAACCTATGCCAAATCATTATGCGGACAACAAAACGAATTTCCATACCGGATCGGTCGAGGCCCGGGTTACCAACGACCGCCACCGGTACCGGTGGTCAGCAGGGTACCAGTGGAAATTGTGCTACTGCTGGGCGAAGGAGGAGAAGGAGACGGGGAAGGCGAGTCCGGAGGCAGTGGGAGAGGGGGAAGGGTAGAAGTGTGGAGGTGAGAGTTGGAACTCTGAATGTTGGGACGATGACTGGCAAAGGGCGAGAGTTGGCTGATATGATGGAGAGAAGAAAGGTGGACATACTGTGTGTACAAGAGACCAAGTGGATGGGGAGTAAGGCGAGGAGCATTGGAGGTGGTTTCAAGCTGTTCTACTATGGTGTGGATGGGAGGAGAAATGGTGTCGGGGTAATCCTGAAGGAAGATTATGTCAAGAGGGTATTGGAGGTGAGGAGAGTGTCTGACCGAGTGATGAGTGTGAAGTTGGAAATTGAAGGGGTGATGATGAATGTCATCAGTGCATATGCCCCACATATGGGGTGTGAGATGGAATATAAAGAAGATTTCTGGAGTGAGTTAGATGAAGTGGTGGAGAGTGTATCCAAGGATGAAAGAGTGGTGGTTGGAGCAGATTTCAATGGACATGTTGGGGAAGGGAATAAAGAGGATGAGGAGGTGATGGGGAGGTACGGTCTCAACAAGAGAAATGTGGAAGGGCAAATGGTGGTAGAGTTTTCAAAAAGAATGGAAATGGCAGTGGTAAATACGTATTTCAAGAAGAAGGAGGAACACAGGGTGACATACAAGAGTGGAGGAAAGTGCACACAGGTGGATTACATCTTAAGTAGGAGATGCAACCTGAAAGAGATTAGTGATTATAAGGTTGTGGCAGGGGAGAGTGTAGCTCCACAGCATCGATTGGTGGTCTGTAGGATGACTTTAGAGGTGAGGTTGAGGAAGAGAGTGAGGGCTGAACCAAGGACCAGATGGTGGAAGCTGAAGGAGGAAGACTGTTGCGTGAAATTTAGGGAGGAGGTGAGACAGGCGTTGGATGGTGGAAAAGATGGGTGGGATGATTGGGCAACGACAGCAGAAGTTGTGAGGGAGATAGCTAGGAAGGTACTTGGTGTGACATCTGGACAGAGGAAGGAAGAAGATAAGACATGGTGGTGGAATGAGGAAGTACAGGAAAGTATAAGGAAGAAGGGGTTGGCGAAAAAGAAGTGGGATAGTCAGAGAGATGAAGAAAGTAGGCAGGAGTACAAGGAGTGGCGTCGAAAGGCAAAAGAGAGGTGGCAAAGGCCAAGGAAAAGGCACATGACAAGCTGTATGAGAAGTTGGATACAAAAGAAGGGGAAAAGGATTTATACCGATTGGCAAGACAGAGGGACCGAGCTGGGAAGGATGTGCTGCAGGTTAGGGTGATAAAGGACGCAAATGGGAATGTGCTGACGAGCGAGGAGAGTGTGTTGAGAAGGTGGATGGAGTACTTTGAGGAGCTGATGAATGAAGAAAATGAGAGAGAGAAGGTTGGAAGAGGTGGAGATAATGAATCTGGAAGTGGGGTGGATCAGTAAGGATGAAGTGAGGACTGCTATGAAGAAGATGAAAAGTGGAAAGGCGGTTGGCCCAGATGGTATACCAGTGGAGGCATGGAAGTGCTTTGGAGAGATGGCAGTGGGGCTGTTAACCAGATTGTTTAATAAAGTCTTGGAAAGTGAGAGGATGCCGGAAGAGTGGAGATTAAGTGTACTGGTTCCGATTTTCAAGAATAAGGGTGATGTGCAGAGCTGTGGAAATTACAGAGGGATAAAGTTGTTAAGCCACACCATGAAGTTGTGGGAAAGGGTAGTGGAAGCTCGGTTGAGAGGAGAGGTGACGATCTGTGAGCAGCAATATGGGTTTATGCCAGGAAAGAGCACCACTGATGCAATGTTTGCTTTGAGAATGTTGATGGAGAAGTATCGGGAAGGCCAGGTGGAGTTACATTGTGTGTTTGTGGATTTAGAGAAAGGTTATGATAGGGTGCCAAGAGAGGAGTTGTGGTATTGTATGAGGAAGTCGGGAGTGGTGGATAAGTATGTGAGGATCGTGCAGGATATGTACGAGGACAGTGTGACAGCGGTGAGGTGTGCGGTAGGAATGACGGACCGGTTTAAGGTTAAAGTGGGATTGCACCAAGGATCAACTCTGAGCCCTTTCCTGTTTCCAATGGTGATGGACAGGTTGACGGACGAGATCAGACTGGAGTCTCCATGGACTATGATGTTCGCTGATGACGTCATGATCTGTAGGGAGAGTCGGGAGCAGGCTGAAGCGAGCCTTGAGAGGTGGAGGTACGTACTGGAGAGAAGGGGAATGTTAGTCAGTAGGAGTAAGACGGAGTACATGTGCATAAATGAGAGGGAGGGTGGTGGTATGGTGCGGTTGCAAGGAGTTGAGGTGGGGAAGGTGGATTGGTTTAAATACTTGGGATCAACTGTCCAAAGTAACAGAGAGTGTGGGAGAGAAGTGAAAAAGAGAGTGCAGGCAGGATGGAGTGGGTGGAGAAGAGTTGCAGGAGTGATTTGTGACAGAAGGGTAGCTGCAAGAGTGAAGGGGAAAGTATACAAGACGGTAGTGAGACCAGCTATGTTGTATGGTTTGGAGGCGGTGGCGCTAACAAAAGACAGGAACCACAGCTGGAGGTGGCAGAGTTAAAGATGCTGCGATTCTCGTTGGGAGTGACGAGGATGGATAGGATAAGGAATGAGTATATTAGAGGGACAGCGCAGGCAGGACGGTTTGGAGACAAAGTGAGAGAGGCGAGATTGAGATGGTTTGGACATGTGCACAGGAGGGAAACGGAGTATATCGGGAGAAGGATGTTGAAGATGGAGCCGCCAGGCAGGAGGAGAAGAGGAAGGCCAAAGAAGAGGTTCATGGATGCGGTGAGGGCAGACATGCGGGTGGTTGGAGTGTCAATGGAAGATGTGGAGGATAGAGCGAAATGGAGACGGTTGATCCGCTGTGGCGACCCCTAACGGGAGCAAGCCGAAAGAGGAAGAAGAAGAAGAAATGAGCCGGCAAACCTCTCTCCGTGTCTCTCGCAAATCTCCATGTTTCGCTCAAATGATAACACCTCTTCTCAAAGCAAGTGAGCTGTGTTTCCCTTTCCTTACAGCTTTCTGTTAGGGCCATTTAAAAGTGAAGTGATGTCCACCATGAAGTTAAATCTCTGGACACACACACAAACACACACACACACACACACACACACACACACACACACACACACGCTCATCGCCTTTCTCAAAGCTGTAAGAGTTTGATTTAGGAAATCAATATGGGTGCCAAATATAGATTTTTGTCGATCTATCAACATTTAACGAGTAAAATGGATCATGGGAAGATGAGAGTAGGTTTTTGAGTGATGCAATGGGGGGGGGGGGGAAGTGATGACATAATCTGAGTTCCTGATAACAAGTGCAATAAATAAATGATCACGTGATGTACGTGTGCTGGATCACGATTGTGGATTTTATTCCAACGACTGCGTGTAATACACTTGCATGTTCATCCTGCTCTGCACTTCCTGTTCAACAGGACCAGGAGAAACCAACGGCGTGGAAATGCACCAGGACTGCAGGAAGAAGGTTTCTTCACACAGCCGTCTTTTCCCGAGATGTCTCAACACGTGAGCCACATTCTGGACCTGAGCTCCCAGTGTGAAGGATACAATTCCATGAGCGACCTGGTGGGTCCACTTCGCATACTTTCCCTCTTCGGGTCCTTCATGCACGTGACCGTGCCGAGAACATGGTGTGACCGCTTGTCCCGATGTACACCCCGACGTTGTCCCAAGAATCCCGAGTGGTTTAAAAGCCAGGATTTCATCGAGTTACTTTTCGATGAGCCAGTCTTCCCGACCAGGGTCTCGATCTTGGAGTCGTTCCCCCCTGGATATGTGGTTCGGATTCTGGCCAGGTCCTGGGATGAAAGTGAAGAGTCTGCTGTGTACAGGTACCAATGACCCTTTTGGTTTAAATCTCCAACGACTTTAAAAGTCTTTATGCTCATGGCTCCAAAAGGGACGAAATGACCAATTATCGTTTGTTTTGGGAGGATGTTGAGCATCTGACTGGTCTGACATGATGACAACGGGATTTCTAAAACACCTTCGTTAGAGAATGGATTAGTTACCTTTTTGTAACCAGGTTTTTGTAACCAGATTAGTTACCTGGTATTGTATGACATTAGCCACACCCTAATACACAATGTCCACTTCATGGTAAAATCAAAAGGACACTCCTCAAAATGTTTCCTTTGGTGATGAACGATGCAGGTGGCGGACGCTGTGGTCCGGCTCTGTGGACACCAATCTTCCACCAAACGACGCTTTCACGTTTTCCCCAACGATACAACCACCGGGTTTTGCGACGAAAGTCCTCCGTCTGGAGTTCAATTGCTCCCTGAGCGCTTTCCCCATGGAACTGGCCGCTGTTGTTCTGTACGGTGTCCCGGTGGACATTATGCAACCGAAGAAGAGAAAGAATGAAGATGTTGCTGAGTCAGACAGACTTCGGCAGAAACAAAACAGGATGGAAAGAAAGAGGAGACGAGATCTGGTCAAACAGATGGAGGAAGAAAGTAGGGCAAACAAAGAGGAAGGGAAGCTTTCCCCCTTCACAAAAAATGGATATTTTGACATTTTACCTTTTGAGGTGAGTATGTGAACCCCTACTATGTATGTTTGATGAGTGTGAGTATGTGAACCCCTACTATGTATGTTTGATTAGTGTGAGTATGTGAACCCCTACTATGTATGTTTGATGAGTGTGAGTATGTGAACCCCTACTATGTATGTTTGATGAGTGTGAGTATGTGAACCCCTACTATGTATGTTTGATGAGTGTGAGTATGTGAACCCCTACTATGTATGTTTGATGAGTGTGAGTATGTGAACCCCTACTATGTATGTTTGATGAGTGTGAGTATGTGAACCCCTACTATGTATGTTTGATGAGTGTGAGTATGTGAACCCCTACTATGTATGTTTGATGAGTGTGAGTATGTGAACCCCTACTATGTATGTTTGATGAGTGTGAGTATGTGAACCCCTACTATGTATGTTTGATGAGTGTGAGTATGTGAATCTTTTCTTATTCTTTTCTCACTTGCATTTCCAAATCACATCATCTCATTGTTTGGCTTCAGAATGGTTTCAGACGATGGTGTCAACAATGAAATGGCTGTCCAAGTCTGTTTGTGTTTGGAAGTCCTTGATGATTCACTAGTGGTTACCTGGGTTGTTTTGAGGATTACTGGTGTTACATTTGATGGACATCCTTGACAATCTGGACAGTGACAGCGAGTCAGGTTGATGCACTGATCATTCAATCGATGTTTTTTTTGTTGCTTCCTTACTTCCACGACAGATTATAGAAATTATTTTATCTCACCTGACGCTCCCTGAGCTGTGCTGTCTCGCTCAAAGTAGCCGTACCCTGCGCGACTACTGCTACAACTCTTCCCTGTATAAACACTTGGACCTCAAGCCTTACTGGCCATCTCTCTGCGAGGAGGACCTTCTATCCTTGAAGCCTCGTCTCACCGACACACGCTCGCTCAGTCTCTCGTGGACCGGAAACAATGGTGGCTTCACTCCTACACTCCTCACAAAGTGAGTAATTCATTGCAAAGTTAGTTATCCACGGCCTGGGTTTCGGTGAACCCTCTCCACTTCTCTGTCTCCACCACAGCAAACGTGGGTTGATGGAAGTTGGTTTTGAAGTTCTTCTTGTCTCTCACTGCTTTGTGTAAAACACCGTCCCAATGTCTTCCTGCGGCACCTTTTCAGTTTCCTGGGTGGGTTTGCTGAGCACCTCCTGCACCTGGAGCTAGAAAATTGCCATTGGATGACATACGAATGCTTGGACTCTATAACCAAGCTCTGCCAAAATCTTCGTGACCTGGACCTGTCGTCGTGTGACCAAATACCACCCGGGGAATTCAAGCAGCTCTCGTCCTTGCGGAGGCTGCAACGCCTCGTCCTGTACCGAACGCGGATCAATGTGAGCTGTTCACCGAGTTTATGTTCGTTTACTCTCTTGCAATTGTGTCATTTATAAACCCATTGTAAGTAAATCTTGATTTTTCTCTCGTTGTGTGTGCTCCGTGGATGGGAAGGGGATTATTTTAACCAGTGTTAAAGGATGACATTGTACTCCCATCTTGTTTCAGACGGAGAGTCTCCTGTGGATCACTTCTAAGTGCACAGAGTTGAGGCATCTCAACCTCGGGGACTGTTCGCAGGTATGTACACCTCTCTGTGCAACCGCAGAGGTATTTTACAGTCAAATGATTGTCCTGTACGATTGTGAAGACAAACTGATTCACTTCCTGCTTGGGATGAGTTCATCTGATTTGTTTGATACTTCCTTTCCTCGTCACATAAACATAAACACGGTCGATGTGTGGTTATGATTCATGACGATGAGCTCCAGGTGCTGCTCATCCCTGCATCGAATCCATGGTTGCAATCGACATAGTAAAAAGACATCCCTTTTGAACCTTCATCGCTGCAAAAAGAAAGAAAACTTGAGCGAGGTCGATGGCTCGCCATCTCGACCCCCCACCCCCCTTAAGCAAAGCAGAAAGATTTCGCAAAGTTCCACCACGGATGACCCAAAATCAAATTTTGATTAAAATATTTTTCCATTTTGATCTCTGTGACTCAAAGTTGCCATCCCGAGGCATGAATCGGGGAACAAATCCAAAGGAATTTGTTTCGTATTTCACGCGTCCCCCCAATGTTGATTGCATGTCCCAAGCTTCATCGAAACATGTTAAAATTTGTATTTATGTTAAATGTTAAAAAGGGTGTGTGGCGAAAAATGATTGTGTTCTTCCACCTTCTTGCCAAGTGCTGATCACAACTTCCAAGTTTGGTGAATTTCTGCCCATCCCTTTCGGAGGACAAAGTGTGACGGACGGAGAGACACACAAACAGAGCCGATTACAATACCCGCCTGTGTTTTTCAAAAAACTTCGGGAGAATGCTTGGACAATAGCTGAGATAATAATAGCTGAGATAATTTTTTTTTAAGCTTAGGGATAATAAAGGATTTAAATTTCAATCAAAGCTCGTGCCTGAAATATGAAAAGAGACAAGTACTGTATGTTTGTCGGACACTGCCGCTGATGACATCTTTGTTGGAGATTTGTTTGAGTTTGCATATCCCTTGTGTTATCGGATTCGCAGAAGCATTTCCTTCCCCTGCAGCTATGGGTGTCACGATGCACGTTCCTCATCTTTCCAACCTCAGGTGTATTGTCCTGACACGGTCTTACTCAGTCTGGCCTCAAACTGCCCACAGCTTCGCTCGCTCAACATGTGGAGATCCGCCAGGCTGACGGAGGTCGGATTGGCACACCTGACATCCCGTTGTAAGGATATTGAGGTATGTGGCCTGACAGAAACACGAATACAATGCTTGAAAATTTCTGTTGTTGAATAAGGAGAAAGCCTTGTGTTTGGGACAATATTTCCTTCCATATAGACAATTTAAGTTTCTTTTAAGAAGCGATTATACTTTCTTTCCACGTGGACAGTCAATCAAACATGTAACACTTCGCATCGATCTGTTAAGCAGTTTCAGAGAAGATTTTGTACCTCCGCCACCGAAGATGGATGGAAGTAATGTTTTCATTTCACCACGTCTGTCTGTTTCTTTGTGAACGAAATATCTCAAAAAGTTGTGGACGGATGCAGATGAAATTTATTGGAGAGCGTGTGTTTGTGACAAGGACGAAATTTTGTTGAAGATACGAATCCGGATCCGGATCTGAGAAATTTAAAAGTGATTCTTCACCATTGAGAGATCGGGCCGAAAACGACATATAGTAGGATATCTCAAAAAGTTATGGACGGATTCGGACGAAACATGTCCGAATCCACATCCGACCGATCAGTGGAAGGCAAAACGTAAACTGATCAGCATAGTGGAGGTACGAGCTCCATTGAGTGCCCTTCGAGTTTATACAGCATTTATATTGTGACTTTCAACAACCAACTCTCCTCCTCTCATCACACCCCTTCCCTCCCCTTTCCTCATCGTTTTAAATCCTCTTTTTTTCTTCCTTCCAGCATTTTGATAAATCAGAACACTGAATAGTTTTGTTGAGCCGGTTCGTTTGTCAAATGATATTTTTTCCGAAACACTGGTGGCTATAATGCCCCTCTAATTGTCCAATGCAGTTCTTGAAAAAATGGGAATTTAAAAACTGCTTGCAACACTGATGTTGATTTTCTTGTTCCACACTTAAACTGTTCCACACAGGACCTGGACCTTGGCTGGTGTGAGCGTGTGCGGGCAGGCGGTGGCGCTCTCATCGAGATGGCGCGACAGCTGCCCAGACTTCGCCGACTGGTGTTAACGGCTCACTGCTCCATCAGCGACACTGACCTCGAATCTCTCGCCACTCACTGCCCTTTACTGGAGCAGCTCGACATACCTGGTACGGTAATTGTGGAGATGATGGAACTGATGTGGATGGATCCAAGAGGGTCACAGAGATTGTTCGATGTGGAAGGAAAATAAAAATTGCAAGTAGAAATAAGAACGGCACTCGGTGGAGTGCGTCCCTCCTCCAGGCTGAACAGTTTACGTTTTGTCTTCCACTGATCGGCCGGATCTGCATTGGGACCTGAACCAAAATCTAATTGGCTTGTTCTTGTCACCTACACAACTCATCCACCAAGTTTCGTCAGAATCCGTCCATATATCGTTTTGAGATATCGTTTTTGACCCCCTATCTATCAATGGTGAAGAATCGCTGAAAAAATTACAGTCGCCGGTTCTAGATCTTCACCAAAATTGAATAATTTCGTCCTTATCGTCCTGGTGGATGTATGCACTCCACTGAGTGCCGTTGTGCTGCAGTTTCGTACTTTGTTAACTGTACACCAAAGCTCCAGACCACGAAGCTATTTTCACCCTTGTTTGTCATTCATCGGAGCGATTATATCTCTGTGCGTGTGGCAGGAGCTCCGCTGGTGACCCCAAGAGGGGTGTTTCACCTGCTTGATACCTGTCAGCAAATGTGCTTCCTTAACATTTCCTTCTGCTTCTGGATGGAGGAGGAGACGGCCTTCCAACTTGCACATCGCTATCCACACGTCTCCATCAAGTATACCGGCTTCCGGTGAGATCACATGACCAGTTCAGAGTTGCAAACACCTGAGGAGCACTCTGATCCATGCATGAGAAGCCGATTGTATTTTTACCACATGGAAATGAAAAGTTCTTTTTTTTAATTTATTCCTTATTAAAAAATTCCTTTGCTGAGGTTCCAACCTGTCCGTGCTTGTTCTTTCCTTCCATTAATCCAACATTGTCCGAACCTAGATAGACTGGGAGGTAATTATCAAACGAATTGACCTGTAGTAGTCGGCACGCACCAGCGGTTAAACGCTCGGCTGCCCTAATTAAGATCTAATCGAGATAAGATTGGTGCTTTGCCGAGGCCGCGCTCCCCGTTCAGGAATCCACGAGACCTCAAGTTGACCGTCACAATTAGACGGTGGACACTGGAACTCGTGGTTAACTGGGTGGCGTTCGTGGTTCTCAAGCAACCCACCGTACCGCGAAGTTGATTGTGAGCGGTGGCCTCAGGTCCGGCTCTTCCTCGGACAAATGAGGATTAACACCCTCATAATACACTCCCAACCCTTGGCTGTAACAATATGTATATATTTACATGGATATATATATATATATATATATATATATATATATATATATATATGTATATATATGTATATATCTATAATATTAAATGATTATATATATAATCATATATATATATATATATAATCATATATATATGTATATATATATATATATATATATATATATATATATATATATATATATATATATATCATTTAATATTGTTGTTTGAATATTATTTTAAAATGCTGTTCTTATTTTAAAATAATTGTCGTCATGTGTGATTGTTTTTTTCAGTTTGTGAATTGATGGTAGCAAACCGAAGGTGCACACCGAGGAAGGGTCCACACTTTTTCAAAAAGTTTTCAAAAAGGTTTTCCAAAAGTAATTTTTTTCCCTGTTTTTTGCTGTGTTCAAATTGTTTTGTTTGGTTTTTTTCAAATTGTTTTGTTGTGTTTGTTTTGTAAATAGCTTGGATAAATAAATGTTTTCAATCGAAATGTGTCGTGCATTCATTTTACAACAATATATTGGTGTTAGTTGATATTATTGCTGTTTTTTATCTCGCCTGTTCGAAGAACAGAGCCATAGCGTTACCCCCGGCGTGAGCATGAAAATGTTAAAATTTATGGTGCAAGTTATTTTTTCCTTTCTAATGTTTTGATCGACCACACTATTTTTTATACACCCGATATATATATATATATATATATATATATATATATATATATATATATATATATATATATATATATATATATATATATATATATATATATATATATATATATATATTGTTGCGGTCTTCGCGCCCGCCGGCGTGCGACGGCCACGTAACTCGAATCGCGGCACGTCGCCCACCGGACGGACAATCCAGTCGTGACCCTCTCGGACTAACGCCGGGAACCAGTCACGGGTGGACCTTTCGGTCTCACCGCGATCGAGCCAATCAGCCCCCGCGTGGGATAGGGTTGCTCGCCAAATTCGAACTACCTAAGTACCCACGCGGAGGGTAGACCGGGCGATCGCACCTCGCCGCAGGTCGACTTCGGACACGGGCCACTTAAGCGACCCGTTCCGTACTATCAGAATAACCGAGCGGTGTTATCGTCGACCTCGACGGTTCGATTAATTATCGGGCGTATTCAGCCCACTACCAACCCTTTACGTGAAGCAAGATGGGGATTCAATGGAGGAAAAGACGAAGCGAAGCGGGAGAACAGTTCAACAATAAAGCACATTTATTCGCGGCACACGGGAAGCACACAAATACAATTCCACCAAATGCACACAAAAAAGAAAACACAATTCCATTTACACAAAAAGCAAACATAAAAGTGAAAACACAGTGCAGAGCTAATACCGACTACCGAGCACACGGCAACACTTATACAATTCTACTTCACAGACGGCGCCGACAACACATACCCAAAACCAAGGAAAAGAAATCCCCCAAGAATGAGGTAGGCCTGGGGCCGAGACCGGGTCGGGCCTACCCGTCTGGTGATGAGACGCGGAGCGGCGATGGCCCCGCAACCCGCGGGCCTCGTGGACAGTGCCTGGCAGGGGGTGGGAACGGGGCCCCCTTGGTCGCACTATCTCAGCGCGGGGGAAACAGGAGGGGGTTGCTGATGCTCGGGGTATAGAGGATCTTTATTATGTGCGACGAGCGTCTCCACCTCGGCCAGGTCGCGCTGTCGGCCTCCCTCGGGTGCAGCTTCCTGCACGACGCGAGCACCCCCTCGTCTGGTGTCGCCGCCTTTCCACAGCTCCGTCCCCTCCGTTCCGACTCCAACGCACACGACGAGCAGCTCCACCGCCCGCGAAGTCTTGACCCTCTGCTTCCGACTCTCCTCTTCTTGACTCTCCGACCGCTTCTTGTTTGCGACTCTCCGACCCCGTTCTGCTGACTCTCCTTTTCCGTTCTCGTCCTGCTGACTCCTTCTTTGTTCTCCTTCTCGTTCTCCTTCTCTGACTGACGAACACCGTCCTTTTATCCCCCCCGTAACTTCGCCTTTGACCCCTTCCCTTTGACCTTTCACCTCGCTCCCCATTGGCCCGAGAAAAAGTGGGCGTGAAGGCTTTTTGATCCACAAATTTGCATATATCGATCGCCCTGGGGGCGGGGCCAGTTCGCCCCTCGCTCACCGATTGGACGGCAAAAAGTGGGCGTGTGTCGTTTTTGATCCGTTTTTGAAGCACAAAATCCGTGATTTTGTACACGCTGTTCGACGCGCGTCCTACACGAGTCCAGCATCGGTGCCCATGAGTGGCGCGAGATGACGGTGATGCGATGGTGGCGAGTTGTGACGGTAAAGGTCGTGGCGGTTGTGGTGAAGCGGTGGTTGTGGTCGGTGGTTGATGTTGTGGTTGTGATCATGGCGGTTGGTCCAAAATAAAGATAGTAAAAGAAAAACGGCTATCCTGAAGAGTCGCAGCTCGTATAAATGACATGTATTCCCACTAGACAACGGGTTTGGGCCTAACTACACATGCACTTACCGAGATACCTCACCTAAGGGACCTGAATGGTGGTTTGCGAATCTGGTAACCACAACACTACCCCCTTCCCTTTTTACAGACTCGTCCCGAGTCGTCAAATTTTCGTGTGCCATCATGTGTAGTTTTCCCCTAGTACATTTTACCTACGGATCCCTGAGTGCGACATTCATGGTATTCGTGTCCCCAAAATAAATAACCTGAGGGCTGCGTAACTACCTAAACAAACTCACTCACACGGACGACTTAAATAAAATTGCCGGCGCTAGACAGACATGCCGGGGGCGCACTCATATTTACAGTACATCTTAACCTTAACTTACAAATTTTACACTAAACCATGGCCCAGGATCACTGAACTCTGCAAAAGAAAAGCAGTTAGCAGGGAGCCAGGCTGCCCGCATGCAGTCTCTGGCTCAAACAATGCAGGTGGCAGGGAACGTGGCTGGCTGCTCACACGCAGTCCAAGGCCTTCCCTTTTGAACTGAACTCAGTGAACCACAACGGTGCTTGGGCTGCACAAACGCAGTCTCCGTGCCAGCTCAAGTGGCACACGCCATGAGCACAACGAATGGATGCATGAACGGTTTGAACTGAATGCAGTGAACCACAACGGTGCATGGGCTGCACAAACGCAGTCTCCGTGCCAGCTCAAGTGGCACACGCAATGAGCACAACGAATGGATGCATGGACACAAACACGGTGCACGGGCCACCACTGCAGGCCCGTGTTGTAGCTGCCAACAGGGCAGTTCTTGCAGCTTGCAAACTGTTGCTTTTACGATCCTGGCGCACATGGAAATGAACAGGGGGGGGCAAAGCAAAAATTGAACGGGGCTGGTGAACGTGGGCAGTGGGCATAGCATGGCAAAGGCAAGCAGGCAAACACAGCCCGCAGAAGAAGGCCGCTGCAGGCAAACTCAGCCCACAGACGAACTGGCCGGCACAGGCCTCGAAGAAAAAAACAGCTAGCAGATGAACTGGCCGGCACAGGCCTTGCAGCACACAGCTGCCGATGAGGTTGGCCGGCCTCCGCCTTGAAGTAAAACACGGCCAGCCGATGAAGTGGCCAGCCTTTGCCGTTCAGTGGAGGTTGGTGGAGGGAGTGCGGTGGTGCTGGCCACTCGGAAGGCGGGCTCGGACCTACCTACCTGTCTCCCTCCCAACTATCGCCTTTGCCTGTCACTGTACATACCCGCTCCCTTAATTTGTGAAAAACCAATTTAGCCCCAACTTATTTTTTTTGTTGTTTTTATTCTTACTCCCCCACTATAAATCGTCCCCTAACCCCCTTTATCGTCCTTGTTCGGCTACCCTATCCTGTCACCTAGCCTACTCCCAACCCCTACGTTCCCTTCCCGGAGGGGAATAAGGGAGAGCTAACGTCCTGTGTCGAGGCCCAACGAAGCCTCAGAATGGCCTCCCCAGAGTTCGGCGATCTTAACACCAAGTGGGTCCAGCGGCCCACAACGACAGCGAGGGGATGGATGGTGCGGAGGGGTACATCTCCTAATCTACCCTAACCATTTAACTGTTAAACTACCCCGGGGCTTTCAACAAGCGCCTCTCGCTTAAACTATTGGTTCTAACAACCCAGATTCCCGTCGCCTGTGTTGGTGTCCTCACAATTTCGGGCCTCGCCCCCCAATTTTCTCTCCATGCCCTCACACGGTCTCCTGGCTGGGACACGTGGCTCCCTTTGGCAGGCACGACCCTCTGCCGATTCTCCCGCTATGGCACCCCCGGGCACTACACTGCCTCCGAGCCTACCAGCTCCCTAACACCGGGGAGTGCCCCCATGGCACCTCCCCTGAAACGCACACGTGGCAGGCCGGCCTCCCGGGCCCCTTTCCGAGGGTCACCCGTGCCCACTGCACTGCCCACGCAGCTAATGGCGCCCCGGGCCCCCGCACCAAGCAGGCGCACCCGTGCCCACTACTCTATCCCGGCCCCCCATGGGCCCATGGCCTACCGCGGCCGACTAGCCTGGTGCCCGGGGTACCCACTCAGCGATACTCACCTTTCGCAGCCACGCTCCCAAGCCCGTCAACAGGGCTCCTGCACCCTCCAAATGGGTCTCGAGCCTACATTCCCACCAACAACAAAACGACCTCCATTTTTCAATTTGACTAACCCAGCTAACTCACTCTACACTGACCCCGGGGTCCCTTGGGCGGGAGTCACTCCTCCCCCCAATCACTCATTGCACCATGCATTCCCCATTCGCTCCATACACACAGACCCGCTGGCCTCACTCACTCACCAAGTACTCACCTCACAACTCTCCAACTCTTCAACACACACACCGCTGAACTCTGCCATCCTTCTAACTACATCCCCTAACTAACTCGTGCTCCCACGTCATCCCTTACACTAAAGCACGTTCCTTTTAACACTACGTAGCTAAACTACGTCAACTCTACACATACCACCAGTCTGTCACTGTCTTCAAATAAATCATTTTATTTCCCAACCTAAAGCTCACTAAATCCCTCTACCTAATCCATTCCACGGACTCCATGAGGACTTACCCCTGCCCCATGGAGTCGGTCTAACTAAGCTAACCCTTCCCCCTAACTAGTTTCCATCCTGTGCCCAGGTAAGGGGGGTCTTTCACCCCTTTCCCAGGAATCCTGTACACCCGAAAGTGAGGCTTGCTCCTTTTTTTTTTTTCATGCGCAGCACCTGCGCGGCAACTCAGAGCTCGCGCACTTTACACCTGGCCGTGACGTCATGCAGCTGCACGTGTTCCTCGTCCCTCCTTGGACGGGACCATCCGGCAGAGATACCCCTCCTGCCGAATTCCAACCCCACGTGCAGCCATGGCGTCACCGTGCGCATAAAAAAAACACAAGCCACACGTCTCGAGGGGTTCCCCACGCGAACACATGTGCTTTGCCCGTTGGAGCTTAACACACACGATCGCGTGGAGAACCCGTCGGTCCAAATCCATTTACCTGCCTAAACTTTGTCCGTCCGCGGGATCGGCAAATCCACCGCGTGCGTTTCCGGACCGGGACTTCACTCTCGCAAGCGAGCACGTGGCGGTCTCGTGCGTTGCACAGCACGAACCGCGTGCTCACTGCTGGGTGAACCCGGCACGGTCCACGAAACAACTACAGCCGCTACTCGGCTTTCTCTCCTCTGTCGCCGTCGTCGCCGCCATTCCACACACGCATACCTGCGTGTCACGACGCACACAGTCCACACCATCACATTCACACGGGGAGACGCGGCTGCGTGCTCCCGCATGCCAACCGACATCTCCCTCTCATACCGCTCTCTCACACACACGGTCTCCCTGGCACACAGCGACCTTGCACACGGCCGCCCACTCACGCGTGCCTCACTACTCACACAAACCATACTACTCACACGTGGTGCTCCATTCACTCGCGCGGGGGCACTCACCCGCGGTGCCTCACCCATACACACGGCGACACTCACACACGCGGTCTCTTCCACACAACGTCCCTCACTCATACACGCGGGGGCACTCACCCGCGGTTCCTCACTCATACTGGCCGTTTCACTCACACACACGGCCTCTTCCACACACGGTGCCCCACCCACACACGCGGGGGCACTAACCCGCGGTGCCTCACTCACACTCCGTGCCTCATCCACACACGGCGTGCTGGGAAGCACGTACTCCGGCACCATCGCCACCACACCACCCACACGTGGTGCCTCACTCATACTGGCCGTTTCACTCACACACACGGCCTCACTCACACACGGTGCCCCATCCACACCCGGCGTGCTGGGAAGCACGCACTCTGGCACCATCGCCACCACACCACTCACACACGGGGTCGCTTCCACACACGGGGACGCACTCACGCCTTGCACCACACACACAGGGACAACTACACTGGGGATTCGTATCCCCACAAGGGTCTCCGGGGCCTCTATACCCCCCAAGCTCTCCGTGCACCCGTCCACAGCACTCGTCCCCTCAACCTCGCAAAGCACGACCGAACTCACCTGGTCGTGACTCGCCTCAAGGCATACTCCCTCCCCTCGTTCCTGGAGGAGGCCATCCAGCTGCTCACACCGGGTCCCTGCACGCTCCGCGAGCTCACCCCCATTATCCTCCACTACCTCCGTGTGTGTGTGTGCGTCACTTACCCCATCTTCATCGTGTAGTCTTCCCTCTATTTTTTCTGTCTCCCGTGTCTCTGCCAACTCTTCACCCTTTACCTCCCTTGTCTCAACTATTATTTCCGTTGTCGTCACCTCGTGTCTCGTCTCACACGTTTTGGTCTCCCCATTTAATTTTTCCCTTTCGGTCATCGTCACGACCCTCGCCCAACACGTTCCACGAATTATTTTTTCACCCGCCTCCACCGCGGGCCTGTCAGCCGTTGCACCCCCACCCAGCTCGTTTGCTCCCACACGTGGAGTCGCCATTCCCAGCTCCCTGGTCACGGCCTTCATGCCCGCCTGCAGGCATCGGCCCATGTTCTGCGTCTCACCCCGTAGTTCTTTCATTTCTTTTCTCATTTGCTGTGTATTCGCATCCATCGTCGTTTTCACTTCATTCATTTGCTTGTTCATTTCGTTTTTCATTTCATTTGTATTTGTATCCATCTTTTCGTTCATGCCTTTCATTTCGTTTGTATTTGTATCCATCGTCGTTTTCACTTCATTCATTTGTTTGTTCATTGCCGCCAGCATGGCGCATAGCTGGGCCATGTTGGATGCACTCAGCTGAGCCGTTTCGGCAAGGGTTGGGGAAGGGTCTTGGTGGAGAGGGGGGGGGGAGGTGTCATACACCGCGGCCGCTGCCGCACCCACCTCGGGCCCTGGGTTCAGTTGGGCGAGTCCGTGTTCCTGCACAATCAACATTTCCTGCTCGGGGATTCCATCCTGGACCATGGATTCTACATTACTATTACACATATACATTTCTAATACCCCGGCTCCCGCTCGCCTTGAGACGCCATCTTGCTTCTCGTGAAGGGTTAATTTGCTCGCTCGTAATTTGGAGGGAATCGGGGGTCGCTTCTCTCACCCCTGGACCGATTCCCGTGAATTTCGCTGGAGACAGGAGAGCCTGTTGTCCCGCTCTCCAATACCAGTGCCGCGAGGAGGGCGATGAATTTGTATCCCACGACCTGACACCAGTGTTGCGGTTTTCGCGCCCGCCGGCGTGCGACGGCCACGTAACTCGAATCGCGGCACGT
Organism: Eptatretus burgeri; assembly: GCF_056783735.1. Taxonomy (NCBI): domain Eukaryota; kingdom Metazoa; phylum Chordata; class Myxini; order Myxiniformes; family Myxinidae; genus Eptatretus; species Eptatretus burgeri. The sequence goes on from NW_028222084.1 coordinate 47,485, forward strand.
CGCCCACCGGACGGACAATCCAGTCGTGACCCTCTCGGACTAACGCCGGGAACCAGTCACGGGTGGACCTTTCGGTCTCACCGCGATCGAGCCAATCAGCCCCCGCGTGGGATAGGGTTGCTCGCCAAATTCGAACTACCTAAGTACCCACGCGGAGGGTAGACCGGGCGATCGCACCTCGCCGCAGGTCGACTTCGGACACGGGCCACTTAAGCGACCCGTTCCGTACTATCAGAATAACCGAGCGGTGTTATCGTCGACCTCGACGGTTCGATTAATTATCGGGCGTATTCAGCCCACTACCAACCCTTTACGTGAAGCAAGATGGGGATTCAATGGAGGAAAAGACGAAGCGAAGCGGGAGAACAGTTCAACAATAAAGCACATTTATTCGCGGCACACGGGAAGCACACAAATACAATTCCACCAAATGCACACAAAAAAAGAAAACACAATTCCATTTACACAAAAAGCAAACATAAAAGTGAAAACACAGTGCAGAGCTAATACCGACTACCGAGCACACGGCAACACTTATACAATTCTACTTCACAGACGGCGCCGACAACACATACCCAAAACCAAGGAAAAGAAATCCCCCAAGAATGAGGTAGGCCTGGGGCCGAGACCGGGTCGGGCCTACCCGTCTGGTGATGAGACGCGGAGCGGCGATGGCCCCGCAACCCGCGGGCCTCGTGGACAGTGCCTGGCAGGGGGTGGGAACGGGGCCCCCTTGGTCGCACTATCTCTGTGCGGGGTGAAACAAGAAGGGTTTCTGATACTCGGGATATAGAGGATCTTTATTATGTACGACGATCGTCTCCACCTCGGCCAGGTCGCGCTGTCGGCCTCCCTCGGGTGCAGCTTCCTGCACGACGCGAGGACCCGCTCGTCTGTTGTCGCCGCCTTTCCAGAGCTCGGTCCCCTCCGCTCCGTCTCCAACGCACACGACGAGCAGCTCCACCGCCCGCGAAGTACTGTCCCTCTGCTTGCGTCCCTCCTCTTCTTGTCTCTCCGACCGCTTCTTGTTTGCGACTCTCCGACCCCGTTCTGCTGACTCTCCTTTTCCGTTCTCGTCCTGCTGACTCCTTCTTTGTTCTCCTTCTCGTTCTCCTTCTCTGACTGACGAACACCGTCCTTTTATCCCCCCCGTAACTTCGCCTTTGACCCCTTCCCTTTGACCTTTCACCTCGCTCCCCATTGGCCCGAGAAAAAGTGCGCGTGAAGGCTTTTGATCCACAAATTTGCATATATCGATCGCCCTGGGTCGGGGCCAATTCGCCCCTCGCTCACCGATTGGACGGCAAAAAGTGGGCGTGTGTCGTTTTTGATCCGTTTTTGAAGCACAAAATCCGTGATTTTGTACACGCTGTTCGACGCGCGTCCTACACGAGTCCAGCATCGGTGCCCATGAGTGGCGCGAGATGACGGTGATGCGATGGTGGCGAGTTGTGACGGTAAAGGTCGTGGCGGTTGTGGTGAAGCGGTGGTTGTGGTCGGTGGTTGATGTTGTGGTTGTGATCATGGCGGTTGGTCCAAAATAAAGATAGTAAAAGAAAAACGGCTATCCTGAAGAGTCGCAGCTCGTATAAATGACATGTATTCCCACTAGACAACGGGTTTGGGCCTAACTACACATGCACTTACCGAGATACCTCACCTAAGGGACCTGAATGGTGGTTTGCGAATCTGGTAACCACAACACTACCCCCTTCCCTTTTTACAGACTCGTCCCGAGTCGTCAAATTTTCGTGTGCCATCATGTGTAGTTTTCCCCTAGTACATTTTACCTACGGATCCCTGAGTGCGACATTCATGGTATTCGTGTCCCCAAAATAAATAACCTGAGGGCTGCGTAACTACCTAAACAAACTCACTCACACGGACGACTTAAATAAAATTGCCGGCGCTAGACAGACATGCCGGGAAGCGCACTCATATTTACAGTACATCTTAACCTTAACTTACAAATTTTACACTAAACCATGGCCCAGGATCACTGAACTCTGCAAAAGAAAAGCAGTTAGCAGGGAGCCAGGCTGCCCGCATGCAGTCTCTGGCTCAAACAATGCAGGTGGCAGGGAACGTGGCTGGCTGCTCACACGCAGTCCAAGGCCTTCCCTTTTGAACTGAACTCAGTGAACCACAACGGTGCTTGGGCTGCACAAACGCAGTCTCCGTGCCAGCTCAAGTGGCACACGCCATGAGCACAACGAATGGATGCATGAACGGTTTGAACTGAATGCAGTGAACCACAACGGTGCATGGGCTGCACAAACGCAGTCTCCGTGCCAGCTCAAGTGGCACACGCAATGAGCACAACGAATGGATGCATGGACACAAACACGGTGCACGGGCCACCACTGCAGGCCCGTGTTGTAGCTGCCAACAGGGCAGTTCTTGCAGCTTGCAAACTGTTGCTTTTACGATCCTGGCGCACATGGAAATGAACAGGGGGGGGCAAAGCAAAAATTGAACGGGGCTGGTGAACGTGGGCAGTGGGCATGGCATGGCAAAGGCAAGCAGGCAAACACAGCCCGCAGAAGAAGGCCGCTGCAGGCAAACTCAGCCCACAGACGAACTGGCCGGCACAGGCCTCGAAGAAAAAAACAGCTAGCAGATGAACTGGCCGGCACAGGCCTTGCAGCACACAGCTGCCGATGAGGTTGGCCGGCCTCCGCCTTGAAGTAAAACACGGCCAGCCGATGAAGTGGCCAGCCTTTGCCGTTCAGTGGAGGTTGGTGGAGGGAGTGCGGTGGTGCTGGCCACTCGGAAGGCGGGCTCGGACCTACCTACCTGTCTCCCTCCCAACTATCGCCTTTGCCTGTCACTGTACATACCCGCTCCCTTAATTTGTGAAAAACCAATTTAGCCCCAACTTATTTTTTGTTGTTTTTATTCTTACTCCCCCACTATAAATCGTCCCCTAACCCCTTTATCGTCCTTGTTCGGCTACCCTCTCCTGTCACCTAGCCTCCTCCCACCCCCTACGTTCCCTTCCCGGAGGGGAATAAGGGAGAGCTAACGTCCTGTGTCGAGGCCCAACGAAGCCTCAGAATGGCCTCCCCAGAGTTCGGCGATCTTAACACCAAGTGGGTCCAGCGGCCCACAACGACAGCGAGGGATGGATGGTGCGGAGGGGTACATCTCCTAATCTACCCTAACCATTTAACTGTTAAACTACCCCGGGGCTTTCAACAAGCGCCTCTCGCTTAAACTATTGGTTCTAACAACCCAGATTCCCGTCGCCTGTGTTGGTGTCCTCACAATTTCGGGCCTCGCCCCCAATTTTCTCTCCGTGCACTCACACGGTCTCCTGGCTGGGACACGTGGCTCCCTTTGGCAGGCACGACCCTCTGCCGATTCTCCCGCTATGGCACCCCCGGGCACTACACTGCCTCCGAGCCTACCAGCTCCCTAACACCGGGGAGTGCCCCCATGGCACCTCCCCTGAAACGCACACGTGGCAGGCCGGCCTCCCGGGCCCCTTTCCGAGGGTCACCCGTGCCCACTGCACTGCCCACGCAGCTAATGGCGCCCCGGGCCCCCGCACCAAGCAGGCGCACCCGTGCCCACTACTCTATCCCGGCCCCCTATCGGCCCATGGCCTACCGCGGCCGACTAGCCTGGTGCCCGGGGTACCCACTCAGCGATACTCACCTTTCGCAGCCACGCTCCCAAGCCCGTCAACAGGGCTCCTGCACCCCTCCAAATGGGTCTCGAGCCTACATTCCCACCAACAACAAAACGACCTCCATTTTTCAATTTGACTAACCCAGCTAACTCACTCTACACTGACCCCGGGGTCCCTTGGGCGGGAGTCACTCCTCCCCCCAATCACTCATTGCACCATGCATTCCCCATTCGCTCCATACACACAGACCCGCTGGCCTCACTCACTCACCAAGTACTCACCTCACAACTCTCCAACTCTTCAACACACACACCGCTGAACTCTGCCATCCTTCTAACTACATCCCCTAACTAACTCGTGCTCCCACGTCATCCCTTACACTAAAGCACGTTCCTTTTAACACTACGTAGCTAAACTACGTCAACTCTACACATACCACCAGTCTGTCACTGTCTTCAAATAAATCATTTTATTTCCCAACCTAAAGCTCACTAAATCCCTCTACCTAATCCATTCCACGGACTCCATGAGGACTTACCCCTGCCCCATGGAGTCGGTCTAACTAAGCTAACCCTTCCCCTAACTAGTTTCCATCCTGTGCCCAGGTAAGGGGGTCTTTCACCCCTTTCCCAGGAATCCTGTACACCCGAAAGTGAGGCTTGCTCCTTTTTTTCATGCGCAGCACCTGCGCGGCAACTCAGAGCTCGCGCACTTTACACCTGGCCGTGACGTCATGCAGCTGCACGTGTTCCTCGTCCCTCCTTGGACGGGACCATCCGGCAGAGATACCCCTCCTGCCGAATTCCAACCCCACGTGCAGCCATGGCGTCACCGTGCGCATAAAAAAAACACAAGCCACACGTCTCGAGGGGTTCCCCACGCGAACACATGTGCTTTGCCCGTTGGAGCTTAACACACACGATCGCGTGGAGAACCCGTCGGTCCAAATCCATTTACCTGCCTAAACTTTGTCCGTCCGCGGGATCGGCAAATCCACCGCGTGCGTTTCCGGACCGGGACTTCACTCTCGCAAGCGAGCACGTGGCGGTCTCGTGCGTTGCACAGCACGAACCGCGTGCTCACTGCTGGGTGAACCCGGCACGGTCCACGAAACAACTACAGCCGCTACTCGGCTTTCTCTCCTCTGTCGCCGTCGTCGCCGCCATTCCACACACGCATACCTGCGTGTCACGACGCACACAGTCCACACCATCACATTCACACGGGGAGACGCGGCTGCGTGCTCCCGCATGCCAACCGACATCTCCCTCTCATACCGCTCTCTCACACACACGGTCTCCCCGGCACACAGCGACCCTGCACACGGCCGCCCACTCACGCGTGCCTCACTACTCACACAAACCATACTACTCACACGTGGTGCTCCATTCACTCGCGCGGGGGCACTCACCCGCGGTGCCTCACCCATACACACGGCGACACTCACACACGCGGTCTCTTCCACACAACGTCCCTCACTCATACACGCGGGGCACTCACCCGCGGTTCCTCACTCATACTGGCCGTTTCACTCACACACACGGCCTCTTCCACACACACGGTGCCCCACCCACACACGCGGGGGCACTAACCCGCGGTGCCTCACTCACACTCCGTGCCTCATCCACACACGGCGTGCTGGGAAGCACGTACTCCGGCACCATCGCCACCACACCACCCACACGTGGTGCCTCACTCATACTGGCCGTTTCACTCACACACACGGCCTCACTCACACACGGTGCCCCATCCACACCCGGCGTGCTGGGAAGCACGCACTCTGGCACCATCGCCACCACACCACTCACACACGGGGTCGCTTCCACACACGGGGACGCACTCACGCCTTGCACCACACACACAGGGACAACTACACTGGGGATTCGTATCCCCACAAGGGTCTCCGGGGCCTCTATACACCCCAAGCTCCCCGTGCGCCCGTCCACAGCACTCGTCCCCTCAACCTCGCAAAGCACGACCGAACTCACCTGGTCGTGACTCGCCTCAAGGCATACTCCCTCCCCTCGTTCCTGGAGGAGGCCATCCAGCTGCTCACACCGGGTCCCTGCACGCTCCGCGAGCTCACCCCCATTATCCTCCACTACCTCCGTGTGTGTGTGTGCGTCACTTACCCCATCTTCATCGTGTAGTCTTCCCTCTATTTTTCTGTCTCCCGTGTCTCTGCCAACTCTTCACCCTTTACCTCCCTTGTCTCAACTATTATTTCCGTTGTCGTCACCTCGTGTCTCGTCTCACACGTTTTGGTCTCCCCATTTAATTTTTCCCTTTCGGTCATCGTCACGACCCTCGCCCAACACGTTCCACGAATTATTTTTCACCCGCCTCCACCGCGGGCCTGTCAGCCGTTGCACCCCCACCCAGCTCGTTTGCTCCCACACGTGGAGTCGCCATTCCCAGCTCCCTGGTCACGGCCTTCATGCCCGCCTGCAGGCATCGGCCCATGTTCTGCGTCTCACCCCGTAGTTCTTTCATTTCTTTTCTCATTTGCTGTGTATTCGCATCCATCGTCGTTTTCACTTCATTCATTTGCTTGTTCATTTCGTTTTTCATTTCATTTGTATTTGTATCCATCTTTTCGTTCATGCCTTTCATTTCGTTTGTATTTGTATCCATCGTCGTTTTCACTTCATTCATTTGTTTGTTCATTGCCGCCAGCATGGCGCATAGCTGGGCCATGTTGGATGCACTCAGCTGAGCCGTTTCGGCAAGGGTTGGGGAAGGGTCTTGGTGGAGAGGGGGGGGGGAGGTGTCATACACCGCGGCCGCTGCCGCACCCACCTCGGGCCCTGGGTTCAGTTGGGCGAGTCCGTGTTCCTGCACAATCAACATTTCCTGCTCGGGGATTCCATCCTGGACCATGGATTCTACATTACTATTACACATATACATTTCTAATACCCCCGGCTCCCGCTCGCCTTGAGACGCCATCTTGCTTCTCGTGAAGGGTTAATTTGCTCGCTCGTAATTTGGAGGGAATCGGGGTCGCTTCTCTCACCCCTGGACCGATTCCCGTGAATTTCGCTGGAGACAGGAGAGCCTGTTGTCCCGCTCTCCAATACCAGTGCCGCGAGGAGGGCGATGAATTTGTATCCCACGACCTGACACCAGTGTTGCGGTTTTCGCGCCCGCCGGCGTGCGACGGCCACGTAACTCGAATCGCGGCACGTCGCCCACCGGACGGACAATCCAGTCGTGACCCTCTCGGACTAACGCCGGGAACCAGTCACGGGTGGACCTTTCGGTCTCACCGCGATCGAGCCAATCAGCCCCGCGTGGGATAGGGTTGCTCGCCAAATTCGAACTACCTAAGTACCCACGCGGAGGGTAGACCGGGCGATCGCACCTCGCCGCAGGTCGACTTCGGACACGGGCCACTTAGCGACCCGTTCCGTACTATCAGAATAACCGAGCGGTGTTATCGTCGACCTCGACGGTTCGATTAATTATCGGGCGTATTCAGCCCACTACCAACCCTTTACGTGAAGCAAGATGGGGATTCAATGGAGGAAAAGACGAAGCGAAGCGGGAGAACAGTTCAACAATAAAGCACATTTATTCGCGGCACACGGGAAGCACACAAATACAATTCCACCAAATGCACACAAAAAAAGAAAACACAATTCCATTTACACAAAAAGCAAACATAAAAGTGAAAACACAGTGCAGAGCTAATACCGACTACCGAGCACACGGCAACACTTATACAATTCTACTTCACAGACGGCGCCGACAACACATACCCAAAACCAAGGAAAAGAAATCCCCCAAGAATGAGGTAGGCCTGGGGCCGAGACCGGGTCGGGCCTACCCGTCTGGTGATGAGACGCGGAGCGGCGATGGCCCCGCAACCCGCGGGCCTCGTGGACAGTGCCTGGCAGGGGGTGGGAACGGGGCCCCCTTGGTCGCACTATCTCAGCGCGGGGGGAAACAGGAGGGGGTTGCTGATGCTCGGGGTATAGAGGATCTTTATTATGTGCGACGAGCGTCTCCACCTCGGCCAGGTCGCGCTGTCGGCCTCCCTCGGGTGCAGCTTCCTGCACGACGCGAGCACCCCTGGTGTCTGGTGTCGCCGCCTTTCCACAGCTCCGTCCCCTCCGTTCCGACTCCAACGCACACGACGAGCAGCTCCACCGCCCGCGAAGTCTTGACCCTCTGCTTCCGACTCTCCTCTTCTTGACTCTCCGACCGCTTCTTGTTTGCGACTCTCCGACCCCGTTCTGCTGACTCTCCTTTTCCGTTCTCGTCCTGCTGACTCCTTCTTTGTTCTCCTTCTCGTTCTCCTTCTCTGACTGACGAACACCGTCCTTTTATCCCCCCCGTAACTTCGCCTTTGACCCCTTCCCTTTGACCTTTCACCTCGCTCCCCATTGGCCCGAGAAAAAGTGGGCGTGAAGGCTTTTTGATCCACAAATTTGCATATATCGATCGCCCTGGGGCGGGGCCACCCGCCCCTCGCTCACCGATTGGACGGCAAAAAGTGGGCGTGTGTCGTTTTTGATCCGTTTTTGAAGCACAAAATCCGTGATTTTGTACACGCTGTTCGACGCGCGTCCTACACGAGTCCAGCATCGGTGCCCATGAGTGGCGCGAGATGACGGTGATGCGATGGTGGCGAGTTGTGACGGTAAAGGTCGTGGCGGTTGTGGTGAAGCGGTGGTTGTGGTCGGTGGTTGATGTTGTGGTTGTGATCATGGCGGTTGGTCCAAAATAAAGATAGTAAAAGAAAAACGGCTATCCTGAAGAGTCGCAGCTCGTATAAATGACATGTATTCCCACTAGACAACGGGTTTGGGCCTAACTACACATGCACTTACCGAGATACCTCACCTAAGGGACCTGAATGGTGGTTTGCGAATCTGGTAACCACAACACTACCCCCTTCCCTTTTTACAGACTCGTCCCGAGTCGTCAAATTTTCGTGTGCCATCATGTGTAGTTTTCCCCTAGTACATTTTACCTACGGATCCCTGAGTGCGACATTCATGGTATTCGTGTCCCCAAAATAAATAACCTGAGGGCTGCGTAACTACCTAAACAAACTCACTCACACGGACGACTTAAATAAAATTGCCGGCGCTAGACAGACATGCCGGGGCGCACTCATATTTACAGTACATCTTAACCTTAACTTACAAATTTTACACTAAACCATGGCCCAGGATCACTGAACTCTGCAAAAGAAAAGCAGTTAGCAGGGAGCCAGGCTGCCCGCATGCAGTCTCTGGCTCAAACAATGCAGGTGGCAGGGAACGTGGCTGGCTGCTCACACGCAGTCCAAGGCCTTCCCTTTTGAACTGAACTCAGTGAACCACAACGGTGCTTGGGCTGCACAAACGCAGTCTCCGTGCCAGCTCAAGTGGCACACGCCATGAGCACAACGAATGGATGCATGAACGGTTTGAACTGAATGCAGTGAACCACAACGGTGCATGGGCTGCACAAACGCAGTCTCCGTGCCAGCTCAAGTGGCACACGCAATGAGCACAACGAATGGATGCATGGACACAAACACGGTGCACGGGCCACCACTGCAGGCCCGTGTTGTAGCTGCCAACAGGGCAGTTCTTGCAGCTTGCAAACTGTTGCTTTTACGATCCTGGCGCACATGGAAATGAACAGGGGGCAAAGCAAAAATTGAACGGGGCTGGTGAACATGGGCAGTGGGCATGGCATGGCAAAGGCAAGCAGGCAAACACAGCCCGCAGAAGAAGGCCGCTGCAGGCAAACTCAGCCCACAGACGAACTGGCCGGCACAGGCCTCGAAGAAAAAACAGCCAGCAGATGAACTGGCCGGCACAGGCCTTGCAGCACACAGCTGCCGATGAGGTTGGCCGGCCTCCGCCTTGAAGTAAAACACGGCCAGCCGATGAAGTGGCCAGCCTTTGCCGTTCAGTGGAGGTTGGTGGAGGGAGTGCGGTGGTGCTGGCCACTCGGAAGGCGGGCTCGGACCTACCTACCTGTCTCCCTCCCAACTATCGCCTTTGCCTGTCACTGTACATACCCGCTCCCTTAATTTGTGAAAAACCAATTTAGCCCCAACTTATTTTTTTTGTTGTTTTTATTCTTACTCCCCCACTATAAATCGTCCCCTAACCCCCTTTATCGTCCTTGTTCGGCTACCCTATCCTGTCACCTAGCCTACTCCCAACCCCTACGTTCCCTTCCCGGAGGGGAATAAGGGAGAGCTAACGTCCTGTGTCGAGGCCCAACGAAGCCTCAGAATGGCCTCCCCAGAGTTCGGCGATCTTAACACCAAGTGGGTCCAGCGGCCCACAACGACAGCGAGGGGATGGATGGTGCGGAGGGGTACATCTCCTAATCTACCCTAACCATTTAACTGTTAAACTACCCCGGGGCTTTCAACAAGCGCCTCTCGCTTAAACTATTGGTTCTAACAACCCAGATTCCCGTCGCCTGTGTTGGTGTCCTCACAATTTCGGGCCTCGCCCCCCAATTTTCTCTCCGTGCCCTCACACGGTCTCCTGGCTGGGACACGTGGCTCCCTTTGGCAGGCACGACCCTCTGCCGATTCTCCCGCTATGGCACCCCCGGGCACTACACTGCCTCCGAGCCTACCAGCTCCCTAACACCGGGGAGTGCCCCCCATGGCACCTCCCCTGAAACGCACACGTGGCAGGCCGGCCTCCCGGGCCCCTTTCCGAGGGTCACCCGTGCCCACTGCACTGCCCACGCAGCTAATGGCGCCCCGGGCCCCCGCACCAAGCAGGCGCACCCGTGCCCACTACTCTATCCCGGCCCCCCATGGGCCCATGGCCTACCGCGGCCGACTAGCCTGGTGCCCGGGGTACCCACTCAGCGATACTCACCTTTCGCAGCCACGCTCCCAAGCCCGTCAACAGGGCTCCTGCACCTCCAAATGGGTCTCGAGCCTACATTCCCACCAACAACAAAACGACCTCCATTTTTCAATTTGACTAACCCAGCTAACTCACTCTACACTGGCGCCCGGGTCCCTTGGGCGGGATTCTCTCCTCCCACCAATCACTCATTGCACCATGCATTCCCCATTCGCTCCATACACACAGACCCGCTGGCCTCACTCACTCACCAAGTACTCACCTCACAACTCTCCAACTCTTCAACACACACACCGCTGAACTCTGCCATCCTTCTAACTACATCCCCTAACTAACTCGTGCTCCCACGTCATCCCTTACACTAAAGCACGTTCCTTTTAACACTACGTAGCTAAACTACGTCAACTCTACACATACCACCAGTCTGTCACTGTCTTCAAATAAATCATTTTATTTCCCAACCTAAAGCTCACTAAATCCCTCTACCTAATCCATTCCACGGACTCCATGAGGACTTACCCCTGCCCCATGGAGTCGGTCTAACTAAGCTAACCCTTCCCCCTAACTAGTTTCCATCCTGTGCCCAGGTAAGGGGGGTCTTTCACCCCTTTCCCAGGAATCCTGTACACCCGAAAGTGAGGCTTGCTCCTTTTTTTTTTTTCATGCGCAGCACCTGCGCGGCAACTCAGAGCTCGCGCACTTTACACCTGGCCGTGACGTCATGCAGCTGCACGTGTTCCTCGTCCCTCCTTGGACGGGACCATCCGGCAGAGATACCCCTCCTGCCGAATTCCAACCCCACGTGCAGCCATGGCGTCACCGTGCGCATAAAAAAAAAAACACAAGCCACACGTCTCGAGGGGTTCCCCACGCGAACACATGTGCTTTGCCCGTTGGAGCTTAACACACACGATCGCGTGGAGAACCCGTCGGTCCAAATCCATTTACCTGCCTAAACTTTGTCCGTCCGCGGGATCGGCAAATCCACCGCGTGCGTTTCCGGACCGGGACTTCACTCTCGCAAGCGAGCACGTGGCGGTCTCGTGCGTTGCACAGCACGAACCGCGTGCTCACTGCTGGGTGAACCCGGCACGGTCCACGAAACAACTACAGCCGCTACTCGGCTTTCTCTCCTCTGTCGCCGTCGTCGCCGCCATTCCACACACGCATACCTGCGTGTCACGACGCACACAGTCCACACCATCACATTCACACGGGGAGACGCGGCTGCGTGCTCCCGCATGCCAACCGACATCTCCCTCTCATACCGCTCTCTCACACACACGGTCTCCCCGGCACACAGCGACCCTGCACACGGCCGCCCACTCACGCGTGCCTCACTACTCACACAAACCATACTACTCACACGTGGTGCTCCATTCACTCGCGCGGGGGCACTCACCCGCGGTGCCTCACCCATACACACGGCGACACTCACACACGCGGTCTCTTCCACACAACGTCCCTCACTCATACACGCGGGGGCACTCACCCGCGGTTCCTCACTCATACTGGCCGTTTCACTCACACACACGGCCTCTTCCACACACGGTGCCCCACCCACACACGCGGGGGCACTAACCCGCGGTGCCTCACTCACACTCCGTGCCTCATCCACACACGGCGTGCTGGGAAGCACGTACTCCGGCACCATCGCCACCACACCACCCACACGTGGTGCCTCACTCATACTGGCCGTTTCACTCACACACACGGCCTCACTCACACACGGTGCCCCATCCACACCCGGCGTGCTGGGAAGCACGCACTCTGGCACCATCGCCACCACACCACTCACACACGGGGTCGCTTCCACACACGGGGACGCACTCACGCCTTGCACCACACACACAGGGACAACTACACTGGGGATTCGTATCCCCACAAGGGTCTCCGGGGCCTCTATACCCCCAAGCTCTCCGTGCACCCGTCCACAGCACTCGTCCCCTCAACCTCGCAAAGCACGACCGAACTCACCTGGTCGTGACTCGCCTCAAGGCATACTCCCTCCCCTCGTTCCTGGAGGAGGCCATCCAGCTGCTCACACCGGGTCCCTGCACGCTCCGCGAGCTCACCCCCATTATCCTCCACTACCTCCGTGTGTGTGTGTGCGTCACTTACCCCATCTTCATCGTTTAGTCTTCCCTCTATTTTTCTGTCTCCCGTGTCTCTGCCAACTCTTCACCCTTTACCTCCCTTGTCTCAACTATTATTTCCGTTGTCGTCACCTCGTGTCTCGTCTCACACGTTTTGGTCTCCCCATTTAATTTTTCCCTTTCGGTCATCGTCACGACCCTCGCCCAACACGTTCCACGAATTATTTTTTCACCCGCCTCCACCGCGGGCCTGTCAGCCGTTGCACCCCCACCCAGCTCGTTTGCTCCCACACGTGGAGTCGCCATTCCCAGCTCCCTGGTCACGGCCTTCATGCCCGCCTGCAGGCATCGGCCCATGTTCTGCGTCTCACCCCGTAGTTCTTTCATTTCTTTTCTCATTTGCTGTGTATTCGCATCCATCGTCGTTTTCACTTCATTCATTTGCTTGTTCATTTCGTTTTTCATTTCATTTGTATTTGTATCCATCTTTTCGTTCATGCCTTTCATTTCGTTTGTATTTGTATCCATCGTCGTTTTCACTTCATTCATTTGTTTGTTCATTGCCGCCAGCATGGCGCATAGCTGGGCCATGTTGGATGCACTCAGCTGCGCCGTTTCGGCAAGGGTTGGGGAAGGGTCTTGGTGGAGAGGGGGGGGGGAGGTGTCATACACCGCGGCCGCTGCCGCACCCACCTCGGGCCCTGGGTTCAGTTGGGCGAGTCCGTGTTCCTGCACAATCAACATTTCCTGCTCGGGGATTCCATCCTGGACCATGGATTCTACATTACTATTACACATATACATTTCTAATACCCCCGGCTCCCGCTCGCCTTGAGACGCCATCTTGCTTCTCGTGAAGGGTTAATTTGCTCGCTCGTAATTTGGAGGGAATCGGTGTTCGCTTCTCTCACCCCTGAACCGATTCCCGTGAATTTCGCTGGAGACAGGAGAGCCTGTTGTCCCGCTCTCCAATACCAGTGCCGCGAGGAGGGCGATGAATTTGTATCCCACGACCTGACACCAGTGTTGCGGTTTTCGCGCCCGCCGGCGTGCGACGGCCACGTAACTCGAATCGCGGCACGTCGCCCACCGGACGGACAATCCAGTCGTGACCCTCTCGGACTAACGCCGGGAACCAGTCACGGGTGGACCTTTCGGTCTCACCGCGATCGAGCCAATCAGCCCCCGCGTGGGATAGGGTTGCTCGCCAAATTCGAACTACCTAAGTACCCACGCGGAGGGTAGACCGGGCGATCGCACCTCGCCGCAGGTCGACTTCGGACACGGGCCACTTAAGCGACCCGTTCCGTACTATCAGAATAACCGAGCGGTGTTATCGTCGACCTCGACGGTTCGATTAATTATCGGGCGTATTCAGCCCACTACAGTAGGGTAAGAATACTGATTCTGGCTCACTTTTCCCCATGTAAATGAATGGGGGATTTTCAGCGATTTATATTTTTTTTCCCTAAAAATAAATCCCCTTTTTATCCCAAGGTATATTTATTTGTCTCCCCTTTTAACTTGGAGGTTGAACCTCATTGAATTGAACACCTGGGGGTTGAACAGCTCACTCATTGAACCTATAAAGATTTGTTCATTCTCAAATTCCTTCAATAGTTTAATTTTCTTTGCACAATAATCCCCATCTAAAATATTGACAAACAAAACATTTGAATCTTTATATTTTTTAAGATACCCCTTTTGTGCCATTACGAAATGATAAACTTCTCTTAATGCTCTTGTTTGACCACCTCCTGAGCCACAGGTTATTTTTTGTTAAGCCCCGCCCACTTTTCTTTAAGCCCCGCCCACTTTTGTTAAGCCCCGCCCACTTTTCATAAGGTAATTTTTCTAAGCCACGCCCACTTTCCCTAAGCTCCGCCCACTTTTACTAAGCTCCGCCCACTTTTCATAAGATATTTTTTCTAAGCCACGCCCACTTTTGCTAAGCTCCGCCCACTTTTCATAAGGTATTTTTTCTAAGCCACGCCCACTTTTCCTAAGCTCCGCCTACTTTTGCTAAGCCCCGCCCACTCTTACATCATTTCCAGTTCATCTCTGACTCACAAAGAAATCACTAGAAAATTACAGGATGTTATGGTTTTGAAAAATTTCCCAATGAAGGCTTGCCTAGGCTTGCCCAGGGAATTTCCAAAGGAAACCACACCCACCAGTCTTTCTCTATAAAAGCTTCAAACCCAGGCTCCATTTTAAACATTTGTTCTTGCTGGCAATGGTGTTCTGTGTGCTTGTCTCAAACTCTCTGTCTTCTATGGAACTAAACCTTCAAGTTGATGAACTGGATTCAAACCTCTTATCTATTGAGGTAAGATTTTTTATTTTCCTATTTTCAAACTTTGATTGAAGCATACTCATTTAATAATTAAATAACTTAATTAATACATTATTATTTTCTCTCACAGGAAATTGTATCTGAAAATACTGCTTTTGCTACAACTTGGGGGGAAATTGTTAGCTTGGTTGAAGACCTTGAGTGGGATGACTTTAGTGTTCCTTGGAACTCTCTGTCTTCTATGGAACTAAACCTTCAAGTTGATGAACTGGATTCAAACCTCTTATCTATTGAGGTAAGATTTTTTATTTTCCTATTTTCAAACTTTGATTGAAGCATACTCATTTAATAATTAAATAACTTAATTAATACATTATTATTTTCTCTCACAGGAAATTGTGTCTGAAATACGAAATGAAAATACTGCTTTTGCTACAACTTGGGGCGAAATTGTTGGCTTGGTTGAAGACCTTATGAGCGACCAAGACCCACAGAACGAGTTCGTCCTTGATGACCCAACCAAAGAGTTATACCTTGGAGACCAGCAAAATCCTGAAAAAGAGTTTTACAGCAATAGTACTCATTGTGAGTTATCAAGACAATACCCACTGAACAAGTTATACCTTGATGAGCCAGAATACAAGTTTTACCTTGGAGACTCACAAATTTTGAAAAAATCAGTAAATGAGTTCTGCCTTGATGGTTTAAATAACTACCTTGGAGACTCAGGAAAAGGGTTCTGCCAAGATGGTTCTAAATATGGGGCCTACCTTGGAGACTCACAAATTTTGAAAAAATCAGTAAATGAGTTCTGCCTTGATGGTTTAAATAACTACCTTGGAGACTCAGGAAAAGGGTTCTGCCAAGATGGTTCTAAATATGGGGCCTACCTTGGAGACTCACAAATTTTGAAAAAATCAGTAAATGAGTTATCCTTAAGAGACTTTGTAAGTTGGTTTTACTTTGAATACTTGAAATGTGGGTTCTGGATTGATAACTCACAATGTGATACATATCTTGGAAACTCAACGGGAATGTGGTTATACCTTGAAGACTTGGAAAGTTGGGTTTATGTTGGACACTTGAAACTTTTTTGGGGGCTTTTATTTATTTATTTATTTATTTATTATTATTATTATTTTATTTATTTATATTTTGGAGACTTTTGGAGTTGCTATCACTCTTTGGGATCTAAACCTATCGATGTAGTTCTTTGTCGGATGGTGCTTGATGGGAGCAAGATCAAGAAAGTTCTGGGAAGAAAGTGCAGGCTTACTCCCTCTTTCTACGTCATCAAACCTGAAAGCCTTAAAAGACAGAATTGGAAGAAGAGAAAAAAAACAAAAAATATACATTGTTCGTTCTGGGAAGAAAGTGCAGGCTTACTCCCTCTTTCTACGTCATCAAACCTGAAAGCCTTAAAAGACAGAATTGGAAGAAGAAAAAAAAAAAAAACGTAAAAATATATATATATAGGTGGAAATCTCATTTTGAAAAAGACATTGTGTTGGGCGAGGATTGAGTTGGGGTTGAGATTTTGAATGTGAGGGTTGGGGTTGAGATTTTGAATGTGAGGGTTGGGACACACACACATACACATCAACAAACAAAAGTTAAGCCTTGACTATTCAGTTGAGGATTCTGTGTTTGGGGTTCACAGATCTAAGAACGTCCCCCTTGACACACATTATATACTGTAATACACCTCGGACTTGTCCCTCTAGTGTCCACAAAGGTGTATTATCTGCTTAGTTTTGTCTTTTGTAATTCCTGTGAATAAAATGAACCTAAAATCTCTTCCCCTTCCAAATCATATATTTTATAAGTCCAAGGAACTGTATCTATTACATCAACAATTTTAAAAAGTTCTTTCGTCCATCGTTCAGTAAAACCCTTTTCAAAATGAGATTTCCACCTATATATTCTTACGATATCACCAACTTTGAACTTAGGTTTTCTGACATTAATCTCTTTTTCATATTTTAATTTTGTAAATGTTTCTGATGGCTTCATATTCGTTGACGTGTGAATCGTGTCATTATACTTATCCACAATATCCTGAATAAAAGATGACCATTGTTGTGAACCGAGTTGTGTGAATTTTTTATATAGTCTCTCTTTTAAGGTACGATTAAAACGTTCAACAACAACTGCCTTCCCTTCATTAAAGGTACTGTATAATGTAATACTGTTATTTTTTAGAAAATTCATAAATGTCTTGTTATAAAACTCTCTACCCTCATCAGTCCACAATTTCTTAGGTTTTCTCTTACTTTTATTAAATATCTGTTGAAAAGCTAACATAAGAGTATTACCTGTTTTGTTTTTTAAAGGGACAACCCACGCATATCTACTCCTCAAATCAATAACGGTTAAAGCATACTTGTACCCCTTATCATTATTGAGTTCAATCAAATCAGCAGACCAGATATAATCAACTTCCTTGGAATAAACTTTCCTTCTCTGAAACTTTGTGAATATTGGTTTATGTAATTCATCAGCTAATTGCTCTTCAGTCTTAATGGCATCATTAGAGCCTATAAGTTTTTTGAATTTCCAAGTCCAAGTTTCAATTTAGCACTAATCATCTTCTTCACGATGAACCTATCAACTTTTTCTCTCAAGGTTGGATTTTGTATCAGAGACAAATTATACAACATTTCTCTATCGGCTTCATGCTTTTCTTCCAACGTTGTGGTATTCCCATAATCAATATCGTGTCTCATGCACACTTCATCAACTCTATTGATTGGTTTACTCCAGGATTTAGGATTGTTTGCCTCATCTAATCTTTTATCCAAGTTTGTGCCTGGACCACAGAAAGAATACCCTGGAAGATGTAATTCCCCTGGTATTCCAGTAGTTGTAAATTTACTTCCTGATAAAAACTTTTGTATATCTCCTCCGAGTTTGTGTTTGGAGATAAATTGATTTTTTTTTGAACCACACACCGAACATATACCTTTTTGTATAACCCTGTTATTTTTACTTTTAATATATGAAATATTTTTAGTATTAGTTTTCTTTTTACATTTGAGACAATAACTCATTTATTTATGAGAAAAATTTCTGCAGAGTGCAAAAACCTTTTTAGTTTCCAACATGCACATTTGAATCTTAATTTTTAAAACATAAAGAATCCTTAGAAATGCCTTCACTCTCTCCTCCATTTATTTAAGAAAAAACTTGAATTAAAATACATGTCTTCTCGATGCTAATAGTCTTGTTGAAAGTATTGCAAATAGACTTGTTAATTCTTTGTATTCCTTCCTGGTGGGTTGAGTTATTTTCTGTAATACCTCTATTCTTTTTTGAATCTCACTGGTTTCCATACTATAATATTTATTTATTCTCTCTCTTTCCTCCCTCTCTCTCTTCTCTTTCTTCTCCCTCTTCTCTCTTTCCTCCCTCTCTCTCTTCTCTCTTTCCTCCTTCTCTCTCTCCTCCTCCTCCTTTTCCTCCTCTTCCCTCTCTTCTTCAACTCCTTCCTCATCCCTTACTATACTTGAATCGTTTACACCCCATAGAATATTATACATATATTCATCAGGATTTCTTGTTATTCCTGTATCCAAAATAATTTTTTTTACAACAGGATACCAATAAAATTTCTTTTGAATTTCTAAAAGAGCCTTACCTTTTCTTAACCTTATAATTTTTTCATTATTTAACATTCTAATTAAATCTAAAGTTGTTGGTTTATCAACATCAGCATAATGCCAATCTTTTATTGAAAATACCTCATTCTTATGTTGTAGAACATATTTATTAAAATACCGAATACCCTTTTCTTGAAGGTATGCTTGAACACAGAAATGATAATTTTCTTGAAGCCTTCTTGCTGTCATTTATGTATTAGAAATATATGTTAGAATAATATTATGGCACGAAACACCTCCCCATCTTCCCATAGTTAAATCATTTTGTATTTCCTTACTTATTATATATAATCCTGTTTTTTCTGTTTTCATGAGATAAACAAGGGCAAAACCATTATTATATTTACCCTTATTAAATTCTTTTATTTGTTGTTTACTAATCGTGGCTCCACAAAACTCATTCTCGATACCAAGTGGATAATATTCTTCCTTACGAGACTGATTTAATTGTTCCAGGTCTTCGAGGTTAATTTTAAATGACCAATTATACCCTAAATCATTCATATCATACCCCCATTGTTCTATTCTCATACAAACGATACGCCCTTCTTTATAAAAATTTATTTTAATTCGAACTGTGAATTCTGTATGACCTGGAGATAATATCAACACTTCTGTATCTTTAGAATACACAGCCGTTTTATTTAAGTATATATATTGTGATAAATCGCTTAATCTCACCAAGTCATTTGCGTCAGTCGGGCTTGGATAATTTTTAATTTATAAGCATTTTTCATGTTAATATTTTTGTTTATATTATATTTATGTCGTTCAGCCTGTGCCTTTGTGTAATAATTTGATAAATCAATATCCAGTTCTTGAGATACACCAAAGATAGAACCATCTTTACCAACATAAGTCATTTATATTAGATTAAAAATAATATCATAAAAATTTTTATTTTTGTTGAGTTGAAATAACACATATAGACATAATTGACCACAACACTTGGAATTTAATTCTTGGACTTGAAATGTTTGATAAACACCATTCTGTAAGAATTTTATGACTTCAACAGGTGGTGGAAGACCAAAACTATCAAAATAATATTTGTCTTGACTATTAAAAATACAAACCCAATGAGAACCGTTCCCATCATTATCTTCTAAGTTCATAATAATATTCTTTGTATGTTTCGACACATTTGTTAATTCATCTCTCATACAAATAACCACATTATGAATTTTTAATTTCTTACAATATTTGACAAGTTGTAAATTTGATGTTGTATTCTTTCCAAATTCTTTCAACCACTCATCAATGCTCATTTATTTATTAGAAAGATATAATCCATTACCTCTTTTCGTTAATTTTACACCTGCTTGTGCTATAGAAGAAAGCATATCTCCAACTAACAATCTCGCTTTATCAGGCAGACCTTCAAGTTTTTCAGCAAAATCTACAATTACACCACTTCCACTAATTTGTTTCTCCAACTCTTTGTTATGTCTTTCCAATTCTTTTTGAGCCTGGAGTTGAGCCTTCCTTTCGTTGGCAGTTTTGACCGCTGTTGAAATACCACCCGTCAATGCTCCAACCGCACTTAAACCAGCAAATAAAGGAATTAGAAATGGGAGAAATCCTCCACTCGTCTCTCTTATTGAATATTTTTTCAACATTGGTTTTGTCATTTTAATTTTAAGTGAGCCAGTGTCATTCAAGATTTTAACCTGTTCTCTTGTGAGCAAAACATCAATTCTTACTGCTCCTTTTCTCTGAATTGTATTAACGTTAATCGTACAAGGCTTTTGATTTTGAACACAAGATGATAGTTTATGAAGATTGATTTGATTAACATATACCCCAGTTGGTACTTTGCCACTCATTTATTTAACAAAAAATTATGTGAGACTAATCATCACACCATTATCTGTATTAATCTGCAATTCTGTTTCTTCCAAAAGCAAACAATATGTATCAACTTCTTCACTCTCTCCTCTTTCAATGTATAGGGAAGTATCCACTCGATTAGACTTTATAGTTTCTTTTTGAGCGCTCAGGTCAAACGTATAGATTGTATACAAACTTTTAAATGCTGTCATATCCAAAATAGGTTCTTTATTTCCATTACTTTCACACACCTTTTGGTAAGACTTGTATGCTTCAGCAAAATCATTTTTTTCCCAATTAATTTCCAATCTATCTCGTGGATAAAATGTTCCATCTAGAGAAACGCGAAGTTGTTTCACCTTAGCATTATCACTCAATGCATTATTCTTATCAGTCGCAGTATCACCATCTGGCTTTTTAAAAATCATCCACAGATATCGTGGCTTTCCTTCCAGAACACCCAAATTCCACGTGTAAGTAGTTTGATTGAGTTTAACGTGTTGACATCTTCTTTTGAGGTATGATACACTGAGTGGTTTTTTGAGTTAAGTCTTCGATTCAACATCTCTTCTGTTTTAAGATTAGGAGTATATTCACTGATATACCAACTCATCTCCTCAATTACAAATTTATTCTGATCACTAAAAGCATTACCAACACCAAAAAGCAATCTATTTTCATTATCATTCCTTTGTAGTTGAAATCTAATTTTAAGACCATACAGAACTTTATCATAATCACAAAATCCAAATATACCTTTAAGAGGAACTGCCACAGTAAAACTATTTTCTGCTTTTGTATCATCATTATACATTCCTTTCCTTTGAATATATCCAGGGTCTGTGTTTGTTCCCGTTGACATATCAGGAATAAAACCTTCGACAGACCCCTTTCCCATTCTATCACTGAATGTATAGAGTGTAAATTTCATCATTTCAGATACAGCAGAGACATAATCAACCGCTTCAACTTCTTGTGTTCCAATATACAATCGCACACTATCAAACATTTTCCAGAAGAAATCATTTACAAGTGTAGCGTTTGTGTTATTCCCAGCCTTAGTGAATTTAAATTTACACAACAAGAAACTTTCGGAGAGATTCAAATAGGTTTGTTGATTATTTATTTCAAAACTTTTTGTACCATTTGTATTCCAGTCTGTTCCAGTTATTGCATTTACCTTGAAGTAATCTTCTTTTAGTGGAGTTTGAGATAATAATAGTATCATCCAAATCATAGATACTATCAATTGCTTCCATACTTGTATTTATTTAGGAAAAAGATGTTAAAACTTTTGAAACCCTGATCCAAGTATTTGAATTATTTTCTGTCGTTCTTGGGGGACAACTGAGTTTTACCTTTCTTAATTTCTTTTATTGCTTGTAATTTATGAGATTCTTTCTGAGCATCTTTTATACTCTTTACAGCACCTGCTACATTTCCCACAGCAGAAGCAGTTGAACCAATTAGGTCTTTATGTTTAAGAATAGTTGAACCAATACCCATGAGAGTATCAATTATCCCATCTCCTCTAAATTGATGTCCAACACCCCTTTGTCTCTTAGGTTTATAGTATCCTCTACCAAGATACATACCTTCACCCTTGTAGTACGGGGAAAGGAACATCCCATCCCCTGTAATTATTTTATATTTTCCCAACTCGTGCTTCTTCACAATAAACATCGTATTTATTTATTGAAAAGCTACGCGTAGGTTAATTCTGATGGATATAACTTCTCCATTAAAAGAGATCACACGATTATCTTGGTCGGTTATCCTAAAATTTACTCTGTGTATGGTTTTTCCTGACACAGGTAGATAAACCAAATTTTTAGGCTCCATATTGAATTTATAACCAATTGGGGTTGAGTATGCGCTGAATGAAAATATTGTATTTGTTTTTAATCCATCATTATAAGCACCATCAATCAAATCACAGTGAATTAACACCGAATTTATTCCTGAGGATATTTGAATGACATTATCACTGTAAAACGTCCCATTAGTTTCAATCTTTTTTGAGGAGAAACCTAATAA
Source organism: Eptatretus burgeri (assembly GCF_056783735.1). Classification (NCBI taxonomy): domain Eukaryota; kingdom Metazoa; phylum Chordata; class Myxini; order Myxiniformes; family Myxinidae; genus Eptatretus; species Eptatretus burgeri. Next base: position 69,876 of record NW_028222084.1, read on the forward strand.
CTCTCTAAATGAATTATCAATTGTGAAATCAACCTTGTAGTTATTTTTAACTTTAATCGTTGATTTTGAAGTATGTTTTTGAATGTTTATAATAATATTTTTTGGTTCATCACCCTGTTCTTTCATAAGACGAGTAATTTCGGAAGATATTTGAGAAATCTCGTATGCTCCGGGTGAGACTGTTATCGTTTGTATCCACTTCCCGGATTATAACTAAACTTGTCATTTTTCTCGGTTATATTAAATAAGGTATTATAAGTCTCCATGGACAATAAAGATGCCTCATATTCTTTTGTTGTGTCAAGTTGTAGTGGGTATGGGAATGAAGATGTGTGGTCGCTTGTTGTGAAATTAAAACTCAGGATTGTGCTTCTCATCTTATTTAATATGAGATAAAATGTCTTTATATTGAGATTTATTAATTATTTTCATGTTCATCAACTGATCTAAAATGGCTGATGCTTCATTAAAACAATTGTTATTTCCAGCCTTCTTACTGCCGAACAACAATAACAGTCTCTTAACTAATTGCGATGGGTCATTTGGAAGAAAACTAATACCTGAACCAAGGATACTTAAAGCCTGAATAATGTGTTTCTCCTTCTCATTCTTCCTACTTTTACCAGAAAGAATAACCTTATAATTTAGAGTGTTCAGCAAATCAATATATACTCTATCATCATTATTTTCCATATCCAATGGTTTATCAATATACTTTGATTCATCCCTCACAGTTGAACCTTGTCTTCCATCTTTTGTGAGAAGAAACATTAATCTCGGAGTTAGTTTAACAGGGGGTTGAGCAGAACTTAAGAACCTTAATTCATCATTAAATATCAATACCTTTTCTTTAACAAGATGAAATATTGCTGGTTGTTCTGTTGGAATGAGTCCTGCTTTGGTTTTTGAATCCGCTGAATATTCATTGTTTTGAACAGCATTCACAATATAATCAGGGGGTTGATTAATCTCTTCCAGTTGTTGAAATAAACCTTCATCATCATATTCTAATTCTCCTAAATGCTCTAATTCTTCCTCCGTCATTTGACTGAAATCTTTTAACATTTGAAGCTTTCTAGGAGTATATTCTACTGTGGGAACTGTGGAAACATCTTTCATTTTTTCTTGGGAAGTTTTTAAAAGTGGTTTAAAAAATTTCTCTTGTTTTTTTTCAAATGCTTCTTCGCCCGTTAGTTTCTGTCTGCGTTTCTTCTTTATGTCTTCCTGTTGTTTTACAACTTTTGAAACCAACTCTTGATGTTCCTTAAATCTTCTTGCTCTTTCTTTTGTATCCATTTATTTATTGTAAAATATCATTTAATGAATTGTAAAGATCAACAGGGAAATTTTCCTTTTCTTCATCATTCAAGTAGATGTGTTCAAATAAATCCTTTTCTTTAAATATTTCATCAAATTCTTTATTAACATTAATGCGAGTTGTAATTTCTTCTTCACTAATCCTTGCATCTCTGCTTTTCATACGTTTGTGTTGAGTTTCTTCATCAACATCAAAACCGAATGATAAAATCTTCACTCCGCTCAGATATTTAATAATTTGTCTCGTTCCTTCTGGATTAGTTTCTAATATCCCAACACCACCAGATTTTAGTTTCTTTAACTCACTCTTACAATGTGAATATTTTGTTGTACCAAGAGAAACCTCCTCAAATATTTGTCCTTCATTCCTCAATCGCATATGTTCCTCCACTGAAATATAGTGATAATCTTCACCTTTTACTTCTCCAGGTCTTATTGCTCTAGTTGTTGTTGATACAATGCGTATCACGGGGTGTTTTTAAGTAAATTTACAATATTCTCATTTGTACTACACAAGAACCTTGATTTATGAAAGTTTTTTCCAGAAGCAGATTTACCCACAAGATTTATAATAATAGTTGTCATTTATATATGTAATTGTTTATAAAACAAAAAATATATCCCTTAATATCTCATCTTGTTTCACAACAATATATTTATATTTTTCAGTCGTGTGCTTCATATAATCCTCAAATTTCTTTTTACTACATAATGTAGAACAATTATCTCTCCAAAAATTATTGATATCTATTGAATTTAACTTGAATAAAATAAAAGTATTAGCATTGTTTCTGATGGAACGACGAGGAAGTTGAAAGTACGATTGACTAAGATAAATACAATTACAAGAAGAATGTCTCCCTCTTGTGTAGTAGCTGTCCATTACCGTTTGGTTTCTCTCATTAACACAATCATCAAAGATAACGAGGTTCTTTTTGATTTATCCAAATCTTGGGGAGACGGTATATCATCCGTATTATCACTAAGAATACAAGTTATAAGATTTGATTTCTTTTTACATCTCTGTGTATCACAAAATAGTTGAATTATATCTTCAATGTTATAATCATTTAGGTTTTTTTGACGTTTAAATAAACCTATTATATCTTCTTTTTGAAGACCAGCATTAAAACCTTGTGAGAGTAGTTGATACTCTGGTTGAAAACTTCGACTTTGTGAAAATTATTAAATTATCATAATCTAAAAAGTTGGGAGTGAGGAGCATTTTTAAAAGTAAGCAGGTTTTTCCACATCCACTTGAACCAACTATGAGACATCTTAATGAATTTGGGAGATTTTTATGGTTGTTAAATTTTATCTTATTTTCCCAAATAGGTAAAAAATCATTCATTTATATATTTGAAAAACAGGTTATTTAATTTATTATTGGCTTTTTTAGAAACTCTATATTTTATCCTAAGTTCAGGTTTAATTTCAAGATAATCCATTATTTTATTTATACAATATCTTGTGTTGATATTTCCCTGAAAATTACATCCATGAATAATATACAACAACAATCCTTTGAACATTTCTCTTATACGTTCAGTTTCTTCCCTTGTAAGGAAAGGTGTGTTATCATCCTCATACTTTACATTCATTTCTCTAATCAATCTTGTAAAGTAATTCATTTTTGGTGTAAATCTAAAAGAATTATTTTCCTTTTTATATTTTTTATTATCATTAATTAGAAGATAATCACAGAATATACATTGTTTATAGGCTTTTGACTCTGTGTTTAATCCCTGTCTTTCACACGCAGGACAATTCTCAAATTTGTCATATGGAGAATCAGGAAAGTCTAGCATATTTATAAAGTAAAACTTTACTTAAACTGAAATTCATCTATACTTTCAGTTGTATATTACCATCGATATCAATATACTTTTTTTCATTATCAGATTCAACGACAACATTTTTTATATTAAAGGTAATTTTAAAATTATCGTTAACTACTATTGAACGAAATGTCATTTCACCTGATATATTAACATCCTTTATTTCATCAAGATTTACATCTTTAGGGTTGTTGAAAAAAATACAAATTTCTCCTTGCATATTACAGATGGTCTTATCTTTTCTTTCTAAAGCTTCATCCATAAGGTTTTTGTTCTTTGATACTTTTTCTTGTTTCATTGCTTTTTCTAGTTTTGAATATATTACTAGAAGGAGAGGAGAAACTTTTGTTAGAGATACTTTAATTGATGTTCTACCAGGTATACTAAAAGCCCTTCCACTGAAGGAAATTGAAGAACTCATATTATTTACCATAATAGTTTTTATCCAATAGTTGTTATATTTATCTTTGTTCAATTTTACATCCTTGACATATTTCTCAGTATCTTTAACAGATGAAGAGATTGATTGAAACTTGTCTTTTGTGTCTTGAAACATTGTATTTATTAAGTGAAAAAGTTGGAGGATAAAATGTTTTTAAGCACAGATTCACCTATAAATTAAACGAAATTTTCATCAAGAAAATTTTAGTTTAAGCAAAGTTTTATTCTATAAATATGGTGAATACAACGTACTGCGATGTTTGTAATCACGAATATAAACATTATAGAAAACACCTCCGAACCAACAAACACACATTTAATCTATTTCATCAAATATCTCCTCTTGAGTTGGAAAGAAAACATTGTGATATCTGTTCAAAGGATGTTTTGAAGAGTAGTTATAATCAACATCTTCAATCACAAAAACACAAGAAAAATGAGTTTAAAGTAAAGGGAGACTATTATATTAAAAACACTGATGAGGCATTTAAAGGGCATATAAAAATAAGGATTTTTCAATTTGGAGAACCCAGTCCATCATCAATAGCTGAATCAATTGAAATAGTGAAACCCGATGTTGAAAAATTTATTAAAAAGACATTAAAAGAAATAAAAACTTTAAAGTTTTATATGGGAGTGAAAATGAATATGAAAAGACAAGATGAAGAACAAACTCCTTATATGAGAACAGATCTTCATTTTATAACATCATTTCAAGATTTTTTGAATAGTGGGGTTTATGAAGAACTATCAAGACAAGAGGAGGATGTTGATAATACAGTGGTAGGAAGTGGATTCAATATTAAAAAATCATCTTTTTAGATATACACATTCTAAAATCAAACCCTCTTAAAGCTTCTTCTTATATTGAATTACCAAAAGAAATAAAACTAAAGAAGGCAGTTGTTAATATTAAGAACAATGATAATAAATGTTTTCTCTGGTCTGTTCTTGCTCACTTACATCCACCAAAATGTAATTCAGAAAGAGTAAAACAATATATGAAATATGAGAATACCTTGGACATTAAAGATTTTAAATTCCCAATGCCATTAACAGATATTCCTAAATTTGAGAAAAAGAATAATCTTTCTATTAATGTATATGGATTAACGGATACAAACAAAATTCAAATATTAAAAATTTCAAACAACTATAAAAATGAAGAAACACACATTGACCTTTTATATTTTAGTGTTGGAAAGAATTCACATTACACATACATCAATAATTTATCAAGATTAATCTCTTCTCAGGTATTCAGAACAGCAAACAAAATATATCCTTGTAAGCGATGTCTTAATTCATTTCATACAAAAGAACGATTAGAACAACATTCAAAATATTGTAGTAATCATAAATCAGCTGTAATTACAATGCCTAAACCTGGTGAAAATATTTATTTTGAAGATTATAATAAATCTATCATGCACCCATTTGTGATATACGCTGATTTTGAATGTATCCTTAAAAAGATAAATACTGCTTCTCCTAATCCAAAAGAACCATATACAAATAAATATCAAAAACATATTCCTTGTGGTTTTTGTTATTATATCAAATCATCTGTTGGAGAAAAGTATAACAAACTTGAACATTATCGTGGAAAAAATGCTTCACAAGAGTTTGTAAAACGATTAGAAAAGGATTGTATAAGACTCACTAAATTAATGAAAGAAACAAATGAACCGATGAAATTAACCAAAGAAGAAAAATTAGAATTTAGAATGAACAATATCTGTCATATTTGTGAGGGGGAAATTAAGGAGTTTAAAGTTAGAGACCATTGTCATCTTACTGGTAAATATAGAGGTCCCGCTCATTCCTGTTGTAATCTTAATTATAAATTACCTTCTTTTATTCCAGTCTTTCTTCACAACAGCGCCAACTATGATACACATCTATTTATAAATGAACTTTCAAAAACACCAGGGAATATTTCTGCTATAACAAACACAAGTCAAAAGTATATTTCATTTTCAAAAATGATATTCACAAAACCTATAACTCGTATTAGGTTTTTAGATTCTTACAAGTTTATGGGAACACCACTAGCCTACCTCGCATCAAATCTAAGCTCCACAGACTCTTTTCCAAATCTTAATTCATTCTTTCCAAAAGAGGAAATTCTCACTCAAGAGGAAATTCAGATTAAAGAGAGAATTCAAAGTAAAGAGGAAATTCTAATTATAAAGAAAATTCGAACTAAAGAGGAAATTCAGATTAAAGATGAAATTCTGATTAAAGAAGGAATTCTTACGAGAGAGGAAATTCAAACAAGGAATGAAATTCAAAGTAAAGAGAAAATTCTTACAAGTAAGGGAATTTATCCTTATGATTATATGGATTCATTTATGAGATTTAAAGAAACACAACTTCCTTCAAAAGAAAGTTTCTATAATAACCTTTATGAAGAAGAGATAAGTGATAAGGAATATAAACACGCACAAGAAATATGGAAAATATTTAAGATAAAGAACCTTGGAGAATATCACGATTTATATCTAAAAACAGATGTTTTATTGTTAGCTGATGTGTTTGAAGCTTTTAGATCACTCTGTCATAATAAAAATTGTTATGGATTAGATCCTGCCCACTATTTCACAGCTCCTGGTTTAGCTTGGAGTGCAATGTTGAAAATGACAAAACAAGATATAGATTTAATCAGTGATGTTGATATGCTTTTGATGATTGAGAAGTCCAAGAGAGGTGGAATATCACAAGTATGTTCAAAAAGATATGCGAAAGCAAATAATAAATATCTCCCAAATTATGATAGTGAAAAAGATAGTAATTATTTGATGTATTTTGATGCTAATAATTTGTATGGATGGGCAATGTCTCAATCTCTGCCTTATGGTAAATTAGAGTGGGTGGAAGAAAAGGATTATGAAAAGGCTTTGATGAATATTGTTATTTCTTCTCAAGAGGAATTGAATGACGAAGAAGAAGGTTATTATTTTGAAGTTGATTTGAGGTACCCGAGTGATCTTCATAATAAGCATAAAGATCTTCCTTTTGCATGTGAGAAAGAAACTCCAAAGAAAGAATGGTTAAGTGATTATCATAAAAGTTTTAATATTAAAGGTAAATCAACAGAAAAGTTATTAACAACATTCTATGATAAAGAGGGATATGTTTTGCATCAGAGAAGCTTAAAACAGTTTTTGAGAGAAGGATTGAGAGTAGCTAAAATTCATAGAGTTTTAAAATTTAAACAAAGTCCTTGGGTGAAAAAGTATATTCAATTCAATACAGATATGAGAGCAAATACAAAAGTAAAATTTGAAGGGGACTTTTATAAATTAATGAATAATGCTGTATTTGGAAAGACTATGGAAAATGTTAGAAACAGGCAAAACATTAGATTCGCAACATCTTGGAAAGAAGCTTCGAGATTGATAAATAAACCAAGTTTTGAGAGAGAAGAGGTTTTTTCAGAGAACTTTTCTGCAATTCATATGAAAAAGGAAAGTATTGTAATGGATAAACCAATTTATATTGGAACAGCAGTTCTTGATTTATCAAAGATATTGATGTATGATTATTTGTATAATGACTTAAAGAAAGAGTATGGTGAAAATGTTTCATTGTTGTATATGGATACTGATAGTTTTATCCTAGATATAAAAACTGATGATGTTTATGAAGATATGAAGAAAAATATTGGAGTATATGATACAAGTAATTTCAGCAAGAAGAGTGAGTTATTTTCCAAAAAGAATGAAAAGGTTATTGGTAAGTTTAAGGATGAGTTGGGTGGAAAAGTAATGAGTGAGTTTATTGGATTGAGAGCAAAGGCATATGCTTATAAGTATGGTGAACAGATTGATAAGAGGTTAAAGGGAATAAAGAAATATGTAATAAAGAAATCAATAACTTTTAGAAATTATTATAATTGTTTGATGAATAAGAAAGAAGAATATAGGAAAATGAATACAATAAGAAGTTATAAACATAACATATATAGTGAAGAAGTAAATAAAAAGGCATTAGGAGCCTTTGATGATAAGAGATTTATTTTAGATAATGGAATAGATTGTGTTCCATATGGATATTGTATGATAGAGTGTATAAAATAGATTATGTTTTAACGATGGGAAGATGGGTTAGGGTTTCTAACGGCTACCCCCCCGCTTTTTCACAATATATAAATGGTTAAACCAAGTATTAATCAAACTAAAGAGTGGAGAAAATCTCAGTCTTGGTATATAAATGGAAAACATAATGAATGTGAAAAATATCAAATAAGTCTTATTGAAAAAATAACTAAAACAAAGGTAAATAAAACAAATAAGCGAATTAATTTAAAAACTAGTAAGTTAGAGGATGTAAAGAAAAAAATGAATATCCTTGAATGGACTGAAAACTTTGATGGTTATCAATTGAACAATGAAAAAACAATTTACTATAATCTCAAAATGATATGTGGCTCAGGAGGTGGTCAAACAAGAGCATTAAGAGAAGTTTATCATTTCGTAATGGCACAAAAGGGGTATCTTAAAAAATATAAAGATTCAAATGTTTTGTTTGTCAATATTTTAGATGGGGATTATTGTGCAAAGAAAATTAAACTATTGAAGGAATTTGAGAATGAACAAATCTTTATAGGTTCAATGAGTGAGCTGTTCAACCCCCAGGTGTTCAATTCAATGAGGTTCAACCTCCAAGTTAAAAGGGGAGACAAATAAATATACCTTGGGATAAAAAGGGGATTTATTTTTAGGGAAAAAAAATATAAATCGCTGAAAATCCCCCATTCATTTACATGGGGAAAAGTGAGCCAGAATCAGTATTCTTACCCTACTCACTACCAACCCTTTACGTGAAGCAAGATGGGGATTCAATGGAGGAAAAGACGAAGCGAAGCGGGAGAACAGTTCAACAATAAAGCACATTTATTCGCGGCACACGGGAAGCACACAAATACAATTCCACCAAATGCACACAAAAAAAGAAAACACAATTCCATTTACACAAAAAGCAAACATAAAAGTGAAAACACAGTGCAGAGCTAATACCGACTACCGAGCACACGGCAACACTTATACAATTCTACTTCACAGACGGCGCCGACAACACATACCCAAAACCAAGGAAAAGAAATCCCCCAAGAATGAGGTAGGCCTGGGGCCGAGACCGGGTCGGGCCTACCCGTCTGGTGATGAGACGCGGAGCGGCGATGGCCCCGCAACCCGCGGGCCTCGTGGACAGTGCCTGGCAGGGGGTGGGAACGGGGCCCCCTTGGTCGCACTATCTCAGCGCGGGGGGAAACAGGAGGGGGTTGCTGATGCTCGGGGTATAGAGGATCTTTATTATGTGCGACGAGCGTCTCCACCTCGGCCAGGTCGCGGTGTCGGCCTCCCTCGGGTGCAGCTTCCTGCACGACGCGAGCACCCCCTCGTCTGGTGTCGCCGCCTTTCCACAGCTCCGTCCCCTCCGTTCCGACTCCAACGCACACGACGAGCAGCTCCACCGCCCGCGAAGTCTTGACCCTCTGCTTCCGACTCTCCTCTTCTTGACTCTCCGACCGCTTCTTGTTTGCGACTCTCCGACCCCGTTCTGCTGACTCTCCTTTTCCGTTCTCGTCCTGCTGACTCCTTCTTTGTTCTCCTTCTCGTTCTCCTTCTCTGACTGACGAACACCGTCCTTTTATCCCCCCCGTAACTTCGCCTTTGACCCCTTCCCTTTGACCTTTCACCTCGCTCCCCATTGGCCCGAGAAAAAGTGGGCGTGAAGGCTTTTTGATCCACAAATTTGCATATATCGATCGCCCTGGGGCGGGGCCAGTCGCCCCTCGCTCACCGATTGGACGGCAAAAAGTGGGCGTGTGTCGTTTTTGATCCGTTTTTGAAGCACAAAATCCGTGATTTTGTACACGCTGTTCGACGCGCGTCCTACACGAGTCCAGCATCGGTGCCCATGAGTGGCGCGAGATGACGGTGATGCGATGGTGGCGAGTTGTGACGGTAAAGGTCGTGGCGGTTGTGGTGAAGCGGTGGTTGTGGTCGGTGGTTGATGTTGTGGTTGTGATCATGGCGGTTGGTCCAAAATAAAGATAGTAAAAGAAAAACGGCTATCCTGAAGAGTCGCAGCTCGTATAAATGACATGTATTCCCACTAGACAACGGGTTTGGGCCTAACTACACATGCACTTACCGAGATACCTCACCTAAGGGACCTGAATGGTGGTTTGCGAATCTGGTAACCACAACAATATATATATATATATATATATATATATATATATATATATATATGTATATATATATATATATGTATATATATATATATATATATATATATATATATATATATATATATATATATATATATATATCGGGGCGTATTATGTCGTCCGTCTGTCTGTCTGTCTGTCTGTCCGTTTCTGTCCGCACTCTAACTCCCAAAGTTTTAAACTTTCACGTCTCATATTTGGTACATAGGTAACGACCGTGGAGACGGTGTGTCGCGACATACGTTCGTCATCTAAAGTGGTTGCCATGGCAACCAGGATGCTGTTTTGCATCCATTCCTGTCCGCACTCTAACTCCCAAAGGTTTCAACTTTCATTTTTCATATTTGGTACGTAGGTACAGACTCTGGAGACGGTGTGTCGCGACATACGTTCGTCTTCTAAAGTGGTTGCCATGGCAACCAGGATGCTCTTTTTCATCCGTTCCTTTCCGCACTCTAACTCCCAAAGTTTTCAACTTTCACGTTTCATATTTGGTATGTAGGTACAGACTCTGGAGACGGTGTGTCGCGACATAGGTTCGTCATCTAAAGAGGTTGCCATGGCAACCAGGATGCTGTTTTTCATGTAGCACAATTTTGTATATACTGTTGCGAATTCGCGCCCGCCGGCGTGCGGACGGCCACGTCACTCGAATCGCGACCGCATCGCCCATCGGACGGACAATTCAGTCGTGACCCTCCGGGAACTATCGCCCGGAGCCAGTCACGGGTGGGCCTTTCGACCTCACCACAATCGTGCCAATCGGCCACCCGCGTGGGATAGGGTTGTTCGCCAAAGTCGACCTACCTAAGTACCTACGTGGAGGGTTAACCGGGCGATCGTATCTCGCCACAGGTCGACTTCGGACACGAGCCGCTTGGGCGGCCCGTTCCGTACTATCGGGATAACCGAGCGGTGTTATTGTCGACCTCTATGGTTCAGATTATTTACCGGGCGTTTTCCACCCACTACGAACCCTTTACGTGAAGCAGGATGGAGGGTGAATAAAGAAAAGACGAAGCGAAACGGGAAAACAGTTCACACAATGCACATTTATTTCCCGGCACACGGAAAGCACATATATACAGCCATACAGTCAAAATGCACATATAGCAATTAAAACAAAAAAAGCAACAAAAGCAGAGTTAATACTGACTACGCACACACACGGCAACACTTATACAGCTTTACTTTACAGATGGCGCCAACACACATTTACACAAAAGCAAAGAAAAGAAGCCACCCTCATAGACAAGGGGGCAAACAGGCCTGTAGGCGAAATGTGCGTGTGACCTGGAGGAGCGGCCAGGCCCGCGAGACCGGGGGGGGGGGAGGGTCCTACCCGCGTCCTCGTGACGCGTTGGCGGGCGAGCCGCAAATGTGGCCGCGTGGCTGTGCCCCGACTCCGTGCTCCTTGGCGGGTTTCCTTGGCACGACGTTTGGAGTGGGGTGGGAACGGGGCCCCCTTTTGCACTATCTCAGCGCGGGGGAAAGGGGGAATTGTTGATGCCCTGGGGGAGGAGAATGGCTGGCTGGCTTGGGTCCCGCAACGAGCGATCCCACACCACGACCTGGTCGCCGACCGCCGTCCTTATGGCCTCGGACCCGAGCTCCCTTGCCTGCAGTTCCACTGCTCTCACTCGCCCGACTCTCTCTGCAACTCTTCTCCACGACTCCAGAACCCAACTCACTTCATTCGCCTTGCGCTCGCCTTCTTATATGCTGGCAGGAACAGCTAATAAGCAAATATTCGGAT
>NW_028222085.1:0-12500 GCF_056783735.1 Eptatretus burgeri
CCCCACCCCTATCACTGCTCACAATCTTTTCTACCCCCATTAAACCTTCTGCACCAAACCCTCTGACTTACAGGTTAGTTTTTTTTTTTTTTTTTTTTCTCTCTCTCTCTCTCTCTCTCTCTCTCTCTCTCTCTCTCTCTCTCTCTCTCTCTCTCTCTCTCTCTCTCTCTCTCTCTCTCTCTCTCTCTCTCTCTCTCTCTCTCTCTCTCTCTCTCTCTCTCTCTCTCTCTCTCTCTCTCTCTCTCTCTCTCTCCCAAGTCTCTCTCTCTCTCTCTCTCTCTCTCTCTCTCTCTCTCTCTCTCTCTCTCTCTCTCTCTCTCTCTCTCTCTCTCTCTCTCTCTCTCTCTCTCTCTCTCTCTCTCTCTCTCTCTCTCTCTCTCTCTCTCTCTCTCTCTCTCTTTTTTCCCTTCCTTGTGTCCAACTGTTGCCCAACTGCCTCACTGCCAGTTCATTGCCCGTTTATCCTGTCAATTTTCTCTTGCAGTCTCCTTGTACAAGTTCATCTCCTCTCCAGAATCTGCCATTGCTAGGCATTCTTGCTGCACCAAGGAGTGGAAACACGTACAGTACTCGCACGACCTTCTGTTGGGGAGGCCTCGGTTCTGTCTCGGTGTGTTGTGTGCAGCTGTCCTTTACAGGAGCACATTTATTCTCAGCAACCTGCACTTCTGATACTTTTGCTGCACCAAGGAATAGACGAATTAACATGCACAATATTTGTTGTCCATCCACAACCGCCACATACAGGTGTCAGGGCTCACGTGCTTCACCCCTATCGTCATCTTCGGACCATTCGGTGCACAGGTAAAGTTGTCTGGGTTGAGGCAAAGACTGATCTCCTGGCTGTGGTTCTCCAGTGTTATGTCCTCTGAACTGAAGGACCTCCTGTGGAATGCCAAATGTTGTCTTATGTGTTATGTTGTTGGTTTTGTTTGTTGTGTGGGAAGAGTGGGGACACGCAAGCAAATATAAGTGTAGTAACTGTACTGGAGGCATTTGTAATTGCTGAGAGTCCTTGACTGTATTATTAGAATTACCAGTGAAAAATAATTGTGATTACTCCATTTATATTGCAGTCAGACACTTAAAGTCCTGGGGTAATAAGGACCATGAAAAGGTTGGAACCACTCAGCTATCTTTCTTCTTGGTATATTGACCAAAAAGATCGTTATGCTTGCTCAGTGAAACTGGGAATTCCCGATCAGTAGACCATTTGGGATTTGGGTCTGGGTGGTATGATACATCTTCCACTTCTTAATGATGGATTTCACCATACTCACAGGGAAAATGAGTGACATTGAAATCTTCTTTTAACCCTCTCTTGAACGGCACTTCTCCACCACTTTATGTCTGACTTGTTTGGAAAGCTCCTTGGTCTTCATATTTGCCTTGTTGGTTGACCAAGTGAGTTGCTCCGCAATATACTCCTTCGATATGTGGGGGAGCTTAACTTTTAAACCAATGATTATATGCAGGTGAAACCTATTACGCTTATTCTGTAACCTTTCAAACAAATAATTTAGGATTAATTTAGCAACGGGTTTGAATATTTATGCAACAATGAAGCAACTCATTTTTCTCTGTTAATTTAATTTATTCACATTTTATCTTCATTTTTTTAGCTTTATCACCCTGGAGTAGTTTGTGAAGACGGCATATTAAATTTGATTTGAAAGCATCATGAAATAAGCTCAGGTGGCATTAAAATGTGAAAACTTTGGAGGGGTCGGGGGGGGGGGGGTGAATAATTTTGCCACCACTTATATAGATTGGAGCCATTATTTAAGAGCATGTTTGCAATCTTTGATTTGTGTCGGGGTAGCTGTAAGTCCTTGGCATATCATTGAGTTTCGTATATCAGGACATCATGAGCTTCACGTAGAGCGATAGATACAACAGAGAGCACAAGTAAATGGCATTAGTGGGATGAGCCACCATGAGATGGCGCCAGCACCCGAGCTTTTCCCTCACTAGCAATCTTTGCAACGTGTTCGTTTTGCCCATATACGAGATACCTCAAATAACTCTCCACCCCCACCTGCCTTTGGAACACGTCACGGGTTGACCTGAAATATTGAGCGTGAAGGTATCACTACAGCACCAGCATTTATCGATGGCTGAACTATGGCAAGCCTTAAGACATCGAGGATGTTGAGAAATATCTTTCTGTTCCTGGGTAGCTGACTATCATTTGATAACCAGCTAATGTTTGGGAAGGAGATTTGGGCTCATCACACATGTAGAGTTGTGCATTAAATAAGTGTGCAAGCAACATCAGATTATGTACCAATTGAGATGAACATATAACTGAAAGGTGAAACAAAATATACCCCAGTGTATACACACATATATATATATATTATATATATATATATATATATATATTGTGATGTCCACGGGACTTGAACAGTTCAGCTAACGTAGAATGAGCCGAAACGATGGAGGCGGTTTATTTTTTATAACCCAAAGATGGCGGTTTTAATCACTCCACCGCAAACGGGACGAGGAAGGTGGCACGAGTCGCTTTTCACTGAGTTAATAATCTTTATTTCTCTAACCAGAAATAATAAGACTCGGCAAGAGGAGGGATCTGGAGCGATTCAACGGGATGGAGTGTGGGTTCGGGCATGGGGAAAACACAAACAATTCCAATGGATATACCAATCTCAAACCCTCTAAGGCGCCAGGTACACACACACACACACACACACACACACACACACACACACACACACACACACACACACACACACACACACACACAAACGTAGCTGGTCCTGGTGGTCAGGCTGGCCCGTGGTGTAGACGCAACAGTCCCTGGATTGGCGGCGGACGAGCTGGCCTTGCGCTTGTCAGGGGGCAGGAGAAACCGTGGTGCTGGCGACCTCCTGGTCTTGGCCCAAGTCCGCTCACAGCCGCCAGGGAACCAGTTCTGGCGCCAAGTTGCGAGCAGGAGAGGGAGACAGGTCCGCCCGCCGTTCGACCCCATACTCCGAGCCAGCAGAACCCCAGAGCCAACCGAGGTGAGGCACGAAACACAGCAAGGCCACGAGACACGATGAATCCAGGATCGAATCAGCCCAACCAAACAGCACGCTCCCAGCACAACAGCATCCACCCAAAACGGTTTTTCTTTACCGATCTTCTTCCTCCCACCTTTTTCCCGAACAGAACCTTTTTATCCTCGAGTCCTCGTCACTTCCAATCGAGCCGTTTTATTGGCCCTCTGCCGTCGCCTTCCGCCAATCGTGATCACGGGGCGGAGCCATCCGCAGCACTGTCCTGTGACGTCACGGCAAACCTCCAGGGAATACTAACAGGGTTTACGCAGACACACTTACCCTATCCCGTCTCCCTGTCTAATTACGTGACAATTATCATTTCCCCCTGAAAGAAATGGACATTTACTAGACAACTTATCACCACTGAATTGCTACTTATTACATCGAGATCCTGGTACAACTCGAACAGCATGGCATACCTAATTAAACATCCCAATTACCCTTTGAATGCATACCCCCCCCCCTCAGATGTAACACTGCCCCCTCCTCTGGTACCGCAGCTCCTGCAAGGTACATCACAGGCGCTACCGTACCAGCCTTAACACTTACTGACTCACACCTATTTAACCTAACGAAATAAAGTAGGAGGGGCAATGGGCAGCGAGCCGCAGCTAACTTACCTATCCTGCTTAATGTACTACCCCCTTATGGCCTTATCCTCGCCAAAACAATCATTCATTTTTTTATTTATTTATTTTATTACATGAGAGCACTGAGCGAAGTTGCACTCCATCCTCTGGATCATCGCTCTTGTCCAACACTCTTCCAGTGATCTGGGGAGGGGAAACAACAGGTTCCACAAAAACACAACACTTATACTTTACATTCCTACTCTAAGCCTTAACGACACTATTCACGGGATATTTACACTTGACCGCGTCCCCCAGTGGATGCTAATAGACCTAGCGTTACCTGGGGAGCCAATTTTCAAATTTGCTTGCCCCAAAATTATGCGGACATCATGCCCTTGCTGCACATGTCAAGTTGTGCGGGATCGAGTGGGACTCACACATCTTCACAACACTCACACCATGGTCATCATCACATTTCTAGGTCATGGTCCCCATTTTAATGGTGCAGGCTGAATCCCGTCATGGCCGTGGGGTGGGTTACCACAAGATAATGGGGGCATCTCAGGTGCAACCATGCCCACAGGTAAGCTTTAGTCCAACCCGGACGTTTCTCCACCCCGCTCCCTTTGATTCCCTCCCCCCTGGTAGCCATCAGCTCGAACCCCGTACAACACACTGGAAGGGGTCTCACTGGCTCCTCTGGCCTTCCTGGGTCGCCAAGGTCCTACCCGCCTTGGTTCTCCAACCAGACCCTCTCCCAGTTGCCTCCAGACACTCACCGTTAGCCACCAGGGGTGAGTCTCCTTGAAGGGGGTCGCAATTCCCGCTCACCGTGAGCTTCAGCAATCCCTGCGGACATGCACATCATCCCCACCCACAAAACCCACATGACTCCCCCACCCCATCGGCCTTGCATGTGACACCTGCATTTCTAACACTTCACCGACCATGACCTTCCCTGTTACCACACCATGTCCAAGAAAAAATCAACGTGTGCACCATACATTTCACTTCTTAACTTGAAACAACTCGCACAGCACTTCTCCTCACCCGATCCACGCACCAGCCATTGGACAGACACTCGTGCCCGCTTTGTTACCAATTACCCATTGTCCCTATTGTCACTCTAAAACCCAGCAGAACTTACAAACCCATCCCAATTTTCCCATAATTCACTATTTTCACCAAGGGAGGGCACTTCGCCACAATCTCACCAGCCAAGCATGGCCTTATATGCTCAGCCCGATCTAGTCTCCCGACCCCCGACAGCGATTTCCGGACCCGACCTATAAAAGGGCATCTCGGATAGACCTGGCGGTTCAGCAGGAGGATTCATCCTCTCCGGGCTTGAAAGTCTATTGGAGGGTCTCTCCATCGCCGGGTACCGGCAATATCGTTGCATGTGTCCTCTTCGCCCGCACCAGAAACAACTCCCCATAAAAGGCCCCCGTGGGTATCCGTGTAATGTCTCTTCTGGTTCCGGACCCCCTCGACCATAATCGAATTGCTCTATTGGCTGAGCTGGACCCCGCCGCTGTGGCGCACCTACTGCCGAATTACCCTTTATCAAACTTGACAGTTTCTGGCAAATTTCCTGAAACATTTGGGTAATGCCTATTTCTCCCAGCCCCCCTCCCTGATCCTAAATCTCCGCCTGTCGGACCGTCACCGATGGCCTCTCTGGCACCCGACCCGGCCGCCTCCACGAGGCCAGCCTGGCTGCGCACTCGGCCGCTCGGTGCATGGTGGGTGGATCCTGTAACTCCACTAGCGCTCGGACCTCAGGGTCCGGAAGAGCAGCTAAAAATTTCTCTAGTGCCAGTCTGTCCCATGCCTCCACTGTAAGGTCCCGATACGCGATCCTGACTGATTGGTAAATGTCCTGTGCCAGCCCCTGCACTGTCTCACCCGGCTTTAATCTGCGGTGCTGGAGCTGGGCCCGCACCAGATCATAGTTCGCTGCGAACCCAAACCGACGGCTCAACGTCTCGCAAATGTGGGAGCTGGTCAACATCCCCTCCGCGATCACGTTTAACACATCTGCGGCTGGTCCCCGCAACGTTGCCACCAAATTCCCTGTACGTTCCCGCTCATTCCACCCGTTTAGTCGGGAAATACACTCAAATTGCGTCAGAAAAGCTTCAACGCTCCCTGACCCGTCAAAATTTACCAGGGGGATCACTTTTACGGTGGCCCGCTTCCCAGTTTCTCCCTTGTCCGAATCCAGCCCAGGGATCAAACACCCTTGTGGCTGCGTATCCAATTTCAGAGCCCACTGTGGCCAAAGATGTTTTGTGGTGAGGGTCTCATGGGTCAATTTTGCCTCCTGTTCCAAACGTTGAATGGACCGATTCACCTCTTCCCGCAGGATCTTCTGGGCCCGCACAACCTCCTCCAAGGATCCGTCGCGAGTTTGTAGCTGCTCCTCAACCAACCCAGACACTCTACTTACAAAAGACGGCTCAAGCAGGCCTTTATCCAAGACTTCATCTTGGCTCATAATTTTATCTTGTTCGTCCAAACGAGCCTCCAATCCTTTTACCTCTTCCGCCAAATTCATCCCTTGCTTCCTCAGCTCTCCCCACTCTTCTACTTGCAGCTGCATACGAGCATCCACACAGGCACGATGACGTTCCAGGCTTTCATCCACTTTATCAACCCGAATGTTCGTTGCATCAATTTTATCTACCAATTTTTTCGTATATTTTCCCCCTTCAATGTAATTTCTACCTTTGTTTCCTCCAATCTATCCTCGAATTTACTTTGTATTTCCCCCAATTGAACATCCACACACTCCTGCATCTCAGTTTTCATTTTCTCCATCTTTTCCCCCAATTCATCCCTCATTAAATCAATCCGTGCACCCAACTGTTCCCCCATTACCCCCAATTGATCTGTCATTTCTGCCCTCTGTGTCACGAATTGATTTTCCATTTGTGCCGTCATTTCTGCCATTTGTGCCCCCTGTGCCATCATTTCTGCCATTTGTGCCCCCTGTGCCGTCATGTCTGCCTCTGTGTCACGAATTGATTTTCCATTTGTGCCGTCATTTCTGCCATTTGTGCCCCCTGTGCCGTCATTTTTGCCCCCTGTGCTGTAATTGCACTCATTAAACGTTCCAACATTGTCCAGATCGTCATCGTGCCGGTTTCCGGCGTTGCCGGCTCTGTTACGGGCGATGAAGCACGGTCCACGCTCGGAATGGGGGAAGTTCCAATCCTACCCCCGTCTCTCCCTTCTTCCCCCGACTCGCTGCCCGACACGTGGCCTTCCTCCTCAAACATCTGTACATCCGCCATGGTGCAGAAGTCCCGTTTGCCGTCAATTAAATTTAATTTGAAAAATCCCGCCAAAATTTTCCCGCGCTCGCGCGCTTTTCTGCAGTGATTTTGTATTCCAATTCGTGGCGAGATTTTAGTCCTGGTATATTCTCCCGATACCAAATATAATTTAGAGGGGTTCGAACATCCAACACCCTGACACCAATGTGACGTCCACGGGACTTGAACAGTCCCGCAAACGTAGAATGAGCCGAAACGATGGAGGCGGTTTATTTTTTATAACCCAAAGATGGCGGTTTTAATCGCTCTACCACAAACGGGACGAGGAAGGTGGCACGAGTCGCTTTTCACTGAGTTAATAATCTTTATTTCTCTAACCAGAAATAATAAGACTCGGCAAGAGGAGGGATCCGGGGCGATTCGACGGGATGGTGGTGTGGGTTCGGGCGTGGGGAAAACACAAACAATTCCAATGGATATACCAATCTCAAACCCTCTAAGGCGCCAGGTACACACACACACACACACACACACACACACACACACACACACACACACACACACACACACACACACACACACACACACACACACACACACACACACAAAACGTAGCTGGTCCTGGTGGTCAGGCTGGCCCGTGGTGTAGACGCAAGAGTCCCTGGATTGGCGTCGGACGAGCTGGCCTTGCGCTCGTCAGGGGGCAGGAGAAACCGTAGTGCTGGCGACCTCCTGGTCTTGGCCCAAGTCCGCTCACAGCCGCCAGGGAACCAGTTCTGGTGCCAAGTTGCGAGCAGGAGAGGGAGACAGGTCCGCCCGCCGTTCGACCCCATACTCCGAGCCAGCAGAACCCCAGAACCAACCGAGGTGAGGCACGAAACACAGCAAGGCCACGAGACACGATGAATCCAGGATCGAATCAGCCCAACAAAACAGCACGCTCCCAGCACAACAGCCTCCACCCAAAACGTTTTTTCTTCACCGATCTTCTTCCTCCCACCTTTTTCCCGAACAGAACCTTTTTATCCTCGAGTCCTCGTCACTTCCAATCGAGCCGTTTTATTGGCCCTCCGCCGTCGCCTTCCGCCAATCGTGATTGTGGTGTAGTCATGCCCGCGGCCGTGGGGTTCGGCGAGGGATATGAGGTGTGCACGCCGTCTGAGGTGTCGTAGTAATACTGGAGTCGGCCGGCTCGTGAGTGTACCGCGTACGGAATAAAGGAGAGCCGCGGGCACAGTACGCCCTGGCTCGCACTCGTGCAACACAGCCCGGCTCGACTGTTCCTCCGCTTCGTGTCTGCCTGCAAAGCATCTCCCAATTCAGTACAGTACAGTGGCGACGAGGATCGGCGGATCGACGTGTGTAAGGGCGGCAAATGACCCGTGCGGTTCCAGGCTACGGAGCCAAAGGTCTCGCCGGCGCGAACATGGCAAAGGGTCGGTGCATGGCAAACGTACGCGTGCCCGCCTTCGTCGGAATCGACTTCGGCCACGTCGAGTGGGCAACGTTCGTTCATTTGGTTCATTTTCTTGTTCGTTTTGTCGAGGATACGCGTTTCGGCTCGAACGCGGCGTTGGACGTCGCACAAGCTCTGGAGAATATCCGAGGTCTCGATGGTCGGGACACAGCAGATGGTCTAGGGGTCATCGCGATGGGCCAGGCACGCACGGCCATGCGCACGGTCTGCGGCGCGGGTCGTGGGCGAGCGTGGCAATGCAATCACTCGGACGGCGGTCTGGGCTCTCGAGGTCGTCTACGGTGTGTGGGCCGAGGGTCATCGCCCATTGTTACGGTCATAGATGGCGGTGTGCGAGGCGATCCTTCCGTCCCGCGTCGAACCCTGCTTGCGATTGATCCGGAAATGACAAGATCAGTGGCAGGGGGGGGGGGAAGTGAGCGAGGCACGGATCGGGTGTCGAGTTGAGTCCACTCGTGCTGGCCGCGCATCGCATTCGGCTGTGCCGTGCAAATTCACGGCAGAGGAGCATCCGGCACGGTTCAGAGATCATTTTATTTCTGGTCTGCGAGCAGCCATTGACATTGTCTGCGAGCAGCCATTGACCGACATCACATTCGACTCGGCGATCGCGACTGGTTCATCTGTCGAGCAGACACCGGTGACCGCGCAAGTCCGCGCGATGGCTCAAGTGCCGCAGGGTGCTCGCACGCCTAGCGGTGCGGGACGAGAGCGCGCACCGCAGCACGGTCGCACCGGGAGCGAAGGGGCACCGCAGCACGGTCGCACCGGGAGCGAAGGGGCACCGCAGCACGATCGCACCGGGAGCGAAGGGGCACCGCAGCACGATCGCACCGGGAGCGAAGGGGCACCGCAGCACGATCGCACCGGGAGCGAAGGGGCACCGCAGCAGGACCCCAGTGACCTGGAGATCAGCCTGCAGCCGGGGCATGATGATGCCGGCGAGCCGGAGCAGGAGCCGGGCTCGGCGAGCCGGACCCTTTTGGGTCGGAACGGGTTCCGGTTCGTGCCTCCAGATGTGCCAGTGCTCTCTTCGAGACCTTCGTCGAATACCGAGGGCGAGGCGCTGGCGGCGGGGGCCGCGTCGATGCAGCGGGAGCCACCGTTCGTTGCTGCCTGCGGCGATGAGGTGCGCTCCAGGAGCGGCGAGAGCCATATCAGCTCTCGCGATGAGTTCCCGCGCTTCGTTCGCGATGAGTTCCCGCGCTTTGGCAAGGTTCGTGAGGCAATGCGCATCGGTGTGGTTCAGGCAGCTTCAACAGGTGGCGGTGCGCCCGTGGCGTTAAAGGGAGTCGCGAGTCGCAGCATCAAGTCGACAACCAAGAAGCGGACTCGTGATGTGGGTTGTGGGTTGTTGTTCATGGCATATGTGTTTTTCCTTGCTCTAGTGATGCAGTTTAACGTTGTTGAAATAAATGCCAGCAGTTCTCATATAAAAGTGGATGTGGCGGAGATCAGTCAATGGGAGTTGGATTATGGTCAATGTGATGTGGGGGCGAATAAAGAAGGTTTGTTAGCCTCCAGTTGCTCCAAGCCGCAGGTAATTGCTTTGTCATGTGCTGGGATTTTATCAAAAAAGCGCGCTGTACGGAAAAATGAATTTACGATGCTTCGAATGTTATTCGTAATGATTTATAACGAGCCTATGATTGCAGTGTGGTTTAAGTGGAGTTGCTCCCGTCTAGCGGCCGTGTGGGTCTCGGAGATCGACTCGGAACCAAGACTGGTGCCCTGGTCTGCGTTACCTCCACCTCTGATTGCGAGCACAACTCGCTGTGTTCGCTCAAGGCCGTTGGGACGGGCGTTGGCGTCTCGACTGATGGTGGTGCGTGAGTTGTTTTGGCGCATTAAATGCATGCAGCCAGCAGCGCTGTTCAGCGCCCCCGGCCAAGGTCTAAGGCTGGCGCCACGGCTTCCAGATAGCGGGCTGCCGGCCTCGGGATGTTTATCTACGTCGGGTCTGCCTGGGGGAGTGGGCCGGAGGCGTTTGATGGGGCCGGAGGAGGTTAGCTCGAGAGGTCGTTACGACCTTGGCCAGGGTCATGTCAGCATGGGCCACCTGGGGGGGGGCGTTTTTGCTGCATAATGCCGCTGTGCTTCTCATTTTGCTGCTTCATATCGGTAACGCGGTCAGACCTGACCTTTGCTGCTCCACTCGCTCGCATCAACACATTATATGATGTGGTGTGCTATTTTCATTTTATTTCCATGATTATTATACGAAGTCCTTCGTGTTCTGCATGCTTCTTATAATACTGATCATTTAATAATCATACTTTTAGGAGGGAGGAGTGTGGTGTAGTCATGCCCGCGGGGAGGGGCATGATGATGATGCATGATGGGCGTGATGGTGGAGGAGTGGCCGTGGGGTTCGGCGAGGGATATGAGGTGTGCACGCCGTCTGAGGTGTCGTAGTAATAATGGAGTCGGCCGGCTCGTGAGTGTACCGCGTACGGAATAAAGGAGAGCCGCGGGCACAGTACGCCCTGGCTCGCACTCGTGCAACACAGCCCGGCTCGACTGTTCCTCCGCTTCGTGTCTGCCTGCTAAGCATCTCCCAATTCAGTACAGTACAGTGATCACGGGGTGGAGCCATCCGCAGCACTGTCCTGTGACGTCACGGCAAGCCTCCAGGGAATACTAACAGGGTTTACGCAGACACACTTACCCTATCCCGTCTCCCTGTCTAATTACGTGACAATTATCATTTCCCCCTTAAAGAAATGGACATTTACGAGACAACTTATCACCACTGAATTGCTACTTATTACATCGAGATCCTGGTACAACTCGAACAGCATGGCATACCTAAACATCCTAATTACCCTTTGAATGCATACCCCCCCTCAGATGTAACAATATATATATATATATATATATATATATATATATATATATATATATATATATATATATATATATATATATATATATATATATATATACACATACATACATACATTTATACATGTACAAACATATATACATACATACGTGACCGGTCAAGAGTTTTAGAACACCCCCATTTTTCCAGTTTTTACTGAAATTTAAGCAGTTCAATGTTTCAATGTACTCTGAAATAAAAGCAGAGAACAAATAAACAATTGCAGATAAAAAAGAAATCATGGAATCGTTTTGTTGAACAAAATTTAATCTAAATTTTTGACTCATCAAAGTCACCACCTTTTGCAGACAAAACAGCCGAACATATTCGTGGCATTCTTTCTGCAATGGAAATCAAATATTGTTCGGAAAGTTCTTCCCAACACTGTTTCAGAAGTTCCCACAAATGTGTTGCACTTGGAGGTTGCTTTGCTTTCACCCTTCTGTCCAGTTCATACCAAACCAGCTCGATGGGGATTAAGTCTGGAGACTGTGCTGGCCATTCCATGATGTGAAACCAACCGTCTTCTTCTTTTCTTCTAAGGTAGTTCTGGCAGAGCCTGGAGGTATGTTTTGGGTCGTCATCTTGCTGTTGGATGAACCTCTGAACAACTAGGCGTAGGCCAGAGGGTATTGCGTGGCGCTGCAAAATGCTGTGGTAGCCCTTTTGGTTCAAGGTGCCAGTCACTGTGCAAGATGCCGAATCTGCATCCAGCAAAAGAGCCCCAGATCATGATGCTTCCTCCTCCATGTTTGACAGTTGGTGTCACATACTGAAGAACCATCTCTTCGCCTCTTCGACGGCGTACAAAAACCCTCCGTGATGAACCGAAGATTTCAAATGTTATTCATTGGTCCATAAGACCTTCTTCCAGTTTTCAGTAGTCCACCGGCGGTGTGTCATGGCCCAGGCAAGCCTCTTATTCTTATTTTGCCATCTGAGCAATGGCTTTCTTACTGCCACTCGACCTGTCAAACCTGCAGCTCGAAGTCTTCTCTTCACAGTTGAAACTGAGACTTCCTTACTTCGACCAGTGTTAAGCTGTGCTTCAAGCTGCTATCCTGTGAGCTGCCTATCACGTAAGCTGTTGACTCTCAGAAACTTGTCTTCTGATTGTGTTGTGGCTTTGAGTCTGCCAGACCTCTTCCTGTCAGAGTTTCCTCCAGTTTCCAAATGCCTTTTGATGGTGAAGGAAACTGTACTCACTGACACTTTGGCTTACTT
>NW_028222085.1:17500-22500 GCF_056783735.1 Eptatretus burgeri
AATAAACGAAAAGATGGATACAAATACAAACGAAATGAAAGGCATGAACGAAAAGATGGATACAAATACAAATGAAGTGAAAACGACGATGGATGCGAATACACAGCAAATGAGGGAAGAAATGAAAGAACTACGGGGTGAGACGCAGAACATGGGCCGATGCCTGCAGGCGGGCATGAAGGCCGTGACCAGGGAGATAAAAATGGCGACTCCACGTGTAGGAACAAACGAGCTGGAAGGGGGTGCAACGGCTGACAGGCCCGCGGTGTAGGCGGTTGAAAAAATAATTCGACGGGCGTGTTGGGCGAGGGTCGTCACGATGACCGAAAGGGAAAAATTAAATGGGGAGACCAAAACGTGTGAGACGAGACACGAGGTGACGACAAAGGAAATAATAATAGTTGAGACAAGGGAGGTAAAGGGTGAAGAGGTGACCGAGTTGGCAGAGACACGGGAGATGGGAACGATAGAGGGAAGACTGCACGATGAAGACGGGGTAAGTGACGCACACACACACACGGAGGTAGTGGAGGATAATGGGGGTGAGCTCGCGGAGCGTGCAGGGACCCGGTGCGAGCAGTTGGATGGCCTCCTCCAGGAACAAGGGGAGGGAGTATGCCCCCTTGAGGCGAGTCACGACCAGGTGAGTTCGGTCGTGTTTTGCGAGGTTGAGGGGACGAGTGCTGTGGACGGGTGCACGGAGAGCTTGGGGGGTATAGAGGCCCCGGAGACCCTTGTGGGGACACGAATCCCCAGTATGGTTGTCCCTGTGTGTGTGGTGCAAGGTGTGAGTGCGTCCCCGTGTGTGGAAGCGACCCCGTGTGTGATTGGTGTGGTGGCGATGGTGCCGGAGTACGTGCTTCCCAGCACGCCGTGTGTGGATGAGGCACCGTGTGTGGAAGAGGCCGTGTGTGTGAGTGAAACGGCCAGTGTGGATGAGGCACCGCGGGTTAGTGCCCCCGCGTGTGTGGGTGAGGAACCGTGTGTGGATGAGGCACGGTGTGTGGATGAGGCACAGCGGTTGAGTGCCCTCGCGTGTGTGGGTGAGGCACCGCGGGTGAGTGCCCCGCGCGAGTGAATGGAGCACCACGTGTGAGTAGTATGGTTTGTGTGAGTAGTGAGGCACGCGTGAGTGAACGGCCGTGTGCAAGGTCGCTGTGTGCCAGGGAGACCGTGTGTGTGAGAGAGCGGTATGAGAGGGAGATGTCGGTTGGCATGCGGGAGCACGCAGCCGCGTCTCCCCGTGTGAATGTGATGGTGTGGACTGTGTGCGTCGTAACACGCAGGTGTGCGTGGGTTGAATGGCGACGACGAAGGCGACATGAGAAGAAAGAAAGCCGAGTAGCGGCTGTAGTTGTTTCGCGGACCGTGCCGGGTTCACCCAGCAGTGAGCACGCGGTTCGTGCTGTGCAACGCACGAGACCACCACGTGCTCGCTTGCGAGAGTGAAGTCCCGGTCCGGAAACGCACGCGGTGGATTTGCCGATCCCGCGGACGGACAAAGTTTAGGCAGGTAAATGGATTTGGACCGGACGGGTTCTCCACGCGATCGTGTGTGTTAAGCTCCAACGGGCAAAGCACATGTGTTCGCGTGGGGAACCCCTCGAGAAGTGGGGCTTGTGTTTTTTTTTTTTTTGCGCACGGTGACGTCATGGCTGCACGTGTGGTTGGAATCCGGCAGGAGGGGTATCTCTGCCGGATGGTAGCGTCCAAGGAGGGACGAGGAACACGTGCAGCTGCATGACGTCACGGGCAGGTGTAAAGTGCGCGAGCTCTGAGTTGCCGCGCAGGTGCTGCGCATGGAAAAAAAAAGAAAAAAAAGAAAAGCAAGCCTCACTTTCGGGTGTACAGGATTCCTGGGCAAGGGGTGGAAGACCCCCTTGACCCTGGGCACAGGATGAAAACTAGTTAGGGGGAAGGGTTAGCTTAGCTAGACCGACTTCATGGGGCAGGGGTAAGTCCTCATGGAGTCCGTGGAATGGATTAGTTAGAGGGATTGTAGCGAGATTTAGGTTGGGAAATAAAATGGGATTATTTTGGAGACAGAGACAGACTTTGAATGTGTAGAGGGGACGTAGCTTAGCTACGTAGTGTTAAAAGGAACGTGCTGTAGTATAAGGGACGACGTGGGAGCACGAGTTAGTTAGGGGATGTAGTTAGGAGGATGGCAGAGTTCAGCGGTGTGTGTGTTGAAGAGTTGTTGGTGAGTTGTGAGGTGAGTACTTGGTGAGTGAGTGAGGCCAGCGGGTCTGTGTGTATGGAGCGAATGGGGAATGCATGGTGCGATGAGTGATTGGGGGGAGGAGTGACTCCCGCCCAAGGGACCCCGGGGTCAGTGTAGATTGAGTTAGCTGGGTTAGTCAAATTGAAAAATGGAGGTCGTTTTGTTGTTGGTGGGAAAGTAGGCTCGAGACCCATTTGGAGGGGTGCAGGAGCCCTGTTGACGGGCTTGGGAGCGTGGCTGCGAAAGGTGAGTATCGCTGAGTGGGTACCCCGGGCACCAGGCTAGTCGGCCGTGGTAGGCCAAGGGCCCATGGGGGGCCGGGATAGAGTAGTGGGCACGGGTGCGCCTGCTTGGTGCGGGGGCCCGGAGCGCCATTAGCCGCGTGGGCAGTGTTGTGGGCACGGGTGACCCTCGGAAAGGGGCCCGGGAGGCCGGCCTGCCACGTGTGCGTTTCAGGGGAGGTGCCATGGGGGGCACTCCCTGGTGTTAGGGAGCTGGTAGGCTCGGAGGCAGTGTAGTGCCCGGGGGTGCCATAGCGGGAGATTCGGCAGAGGGTCGTGCCTGCCGGAGGGAGCCACGTGTCCCAGCCAGGAGACCGTGTGAGGGCACGGAGAGAAAATTGGGGGGCGAGGCCCGAAATTGTGAGGACACCAACACAGGCGACGGGAATCTGGGTTGTTAGAACCAATAGTTTAAGCGAGAGGCGCTTGTTGAAAGCCCCGGGGTAGTTTAACAGTTAAATGGTTAGGGTAGATTAGGAGATGTACCCCTCCGCACCATCCATCCCGTCGCTGTCGTTGTGGGCCGCTGGACCCACTTGGTGTTAAGATCGCCGAACTCTGGGGAGGCCATTCTGAGGCTTCGTTGGGCCTCGGCACAGGACGTTAGCTCTCCCTTGTTCCCCTCCGGGAAGGGAACGTAGGGGTTGGGAGTAGGCTAGGTGACAGGATAGGTTAGCCGAACAAGGACGATAAAGGGGGTTAGGGGACGATTTATAGTGGGGGAGTAAAAATAAAAACAACAAAAAAATAAGTTGGGGCTAAATTGGGGTTTGACAAATTAAGGGAGTGGGTATGTACAGTGACAGGCAACGGCGATAGGTTGGGAGGGAGACAGGTAGGTAGGTCCGAGCCCGCCTTCCAAGTGGCCAGCACCACCGCACTCCCTCCACCAACCTCCATTGAACGGCAAAGGCTGGCCAACTTCATCGGCTGGCCGTGTTTTGCTTCAAGGCGGAGGCCGGCCAACTTCATCGGCAGCTGTGTTCTGCAAGGCCTGTGCCGGCCAGTTCATCTGCTGGCTGTTTTTCTTCAAGGCCTGTGCCGGCCAGTTCATCTGCCGGCTGTGTTTGCCTGAAGCGGCCTTCTTCTGCGGGCTGTGTTTGCCTGCTGCCTTTGCCATGCCATGCCCACTGCCCACGTTCACCAGCCCCCGTTCAATTTTTGCTTTGCCCCCCCGTTCATTGCCATGTGCGCCAGGATCGTAAAAGCAACAGTTTGCAAGCTGCAAGAACTGCCCTGTTGGCAGCTACAACACGGGCCTGCAGTGGCGGCCCGTGCACCGTGTTTGCGTTCATGCATCCATTCGTTGTGCTCATTGCGTGTGCCACTTGAGCTGGCACGGAGACTGCGTTTGTGCAGCCCAAGCACCGTTGTTGTTCACTGAGTTCAGTTCAAAAGGGAAGGCCTTGGACTGCGTGTGAGCAGCCAGCCACGTTCCCTGTCACCTGCATTGTTTGAGCCAGAGACTGCATGCGGGCAGCCTGGCTCCCTGCTAACTGCTTTCTTTTTGCAGAGTTCAATGATCCTGGGCCAT
The DNA here is from genome assembly GCF_056783735.1 of Eptatretus burgeri. Taxonomy (NCBI): domain Eukaryota; kingdom Metazoa; phylum Chordata; class Myxini; order Myxiniformes; family Myxinidae; genus Eptatretus; species Eptatretus burgeri. The sequence goes on from NW_028222085.1 coordinate 21,540, forward strand.
GGTTTAGTGTAAAATTTGTAAGTTAAGGTTAAGATGTACTGTAAATATGAGTGCGCCCCCGGCATGTATGTCTTAGCGCCGGCAATTTTATTTAAGTCGTCCGTGTGAGTGAGTTTGTTTAGGTAGTTACGCAGCCCTCAGGTTATTTATTTTGGGGACACGAATACCATGAATGTCGCACTCAGGGATCCGTAGGTAAAATGTACTAGGGGAAAACTACACATGATGGCACACGAAAATTTGACGACTCGGGACGAGTCTGTAAAAAGGGAAGGGGGTAGTGTTGTGGTTACCAGATTCGCAAACCACCATTCAGGTCCCTTAGGTGAGGTATCTCGGTAAGTACATGTGTAGTTAGGTCCAAACCCGTTGTCTAGTGGGAATACATGTCATTTATGCGAGCTGCGACTCTTCAGGATAGCCGTTTTTCTTTCACTATCTTTATTTTGGACCAACCGCCATGATCACAACCACAACATCAACCACCGACCACAACCACCGCTTCACCACAACCGCCACGACCTTCACGCACACCTCACAACCGTAGCATCGCCACCGTTCTTGCCCCGCTGTGGGTACCGGTGTTGGACTCATGCAGAACGCGCGTCGAACAGCGTGTACAAAATCACGGATTTTGTGCTTCAAAAACGGATCAAAAACGACACACGCCCACTTTTTGCCGTCCAATCGGTGAGCGAGGGGCGATTTGGCCCCGCCTCCAGAACGATCGATATATGCAAATTTGTGGATCAAAAAGCCTTCACGCCCACTTTTTCTCGGGCCAATGGGGAGCGAGGTGAAAGGTCAAAGGGAGGGGGTCAAAGGCGAAGTTACGGGGGGATAAAAGGACGGTGTTCGTCAGTCAGAAGGGAGTCAGCAGAACGAGAACGGAGAGTCAGCAGAACGAGAACGAGGAGTCGGAACGGGAGAGTCGCAAACGAGAACGAAAGAAGTCTGGAGC